>NW_027415785.1:0-95000 GCF_964106895.1 Numenius arquata | reverse complement strand
TAGGAACACCACAGGCCCCTACGGAACCCTACACAACCCTCTGGAAACTTATGGCACCCTACAAGCTCCTACCAACCCCTGCGGGCACTTACACAACCCTACAGGCCCCTACGGAAATCTACGGGACTCCACGGGCCCCTAGGGAAGCCTACAGATTTTGACGGAACCCTACGAGCCCCTCTGGAACCCTACAGAATACTCCAGGACCCGACAGCACTCTACAACACCCTTAGCAACACAACGGAACCTCACTAAAACCCTATGGGCTCCTACAGAACACTGCAGGTGCCTACGGAACCCTACAGACCCCTACGGAATACTACCAGCCGCTACGGAAACCTATGGCCCCTACGGAACTCTACGGAACCTGACAGAAACACTGTGCGCCCCTACAGGCCCTTGTGGGCACTTGCAGAACTCTGCAGGAACCCATGGAACTTTATGGAAGCCTACCAGCCCCTATGGAAGCCTAAAGACCCTTGCAGGCAGTTACGGAACGGTACAGGGCCCTAGGGAACTTTACCAGCCACTACAAAACTCTACGGGCCCCTACGGAACCCTGCAGAACCCTCTGGAACCTTACAGAATCCCACGGATTCCTACAGACTCCTGCGGGCACTTACTCAACCCTAGAGGACCCTACGGAACACTGCCAGCCCCTATGGAAGGAACCCTACGGGCCCCTACAGAACACTACTGGCTCCTGCGGTACTCTACAGGCCTCTAGGGAACCTACGAAGCTCTACGGAGCCCTATGGATCCTTACGGAACAGTACGGGCCCCTTCAGACCTCTGCGGGCGCTTATGGAAACCTACAGGACCCTACGGAACTGTACGAGACTCTACAGGCCCCTAGGGAACACCACAGGCCCCTACGGAACCGTACGAGACTCTCAGGCCCCTAGGGAACACCACCGGCCCCTACGGTACCCTACACAACCCTCTGGAAACTTATGGAACCCTACAAGCTCCTACCAACCCCTGCGGGCACTTACACAACCCTACAGGCCCCTACGGAAATCTACGGGACTCCACGGGCCCCTAGGGAAGCCTACAGATTTCGACGGAAACCTACGAGCCCCTCTGGAACCCTACAGAATACTCCAGGACCCGACAGCACTCTACAAGACCCTTAGCAACACAACGGAACCTCACTAAAACCCTATGGGCTCCTACAGAACACTGCAGGTGCCTACGGAACCCTACAGACCCCTACGGAATACTACCAGCCGCTACGGAAACCTATGGCCCCTACGGAACTCTACGGAACCTGACAGAAACACTGTGCGCCCCTACAGGCCCTTGCGGGCACTTGCAGAACTCTGCAGGAACCCATGGAACTTTATGGAACCCTACCAGCCCCTACGGAAGCCTAAAGACCCTTGCAGGCAGTTACGGAACGGTACAGGGCCCTAGGGAACTTTACCAGCCACTACGGAACTCTACGGGCCCCTATGGAACCCTGCAGAACCCTCCAGAACCTTACAGAATCCCACGGATTCCTACAGACTCCTGCGGGCACTTACTCAACCCTAGAGGACCCTACGGAACACTGCCAGCCCCTATGGAAGGAACCCTACGGGCCCCTACAGAACACTACTGGCTCCTGCGGTACTCTACAGGCCTCTAGGGAACCTACGAAGCTCTATGGAGCCCTATGGATCCTTACGGAACAGTACGGGCCCCTTCAGACCTCTGCGGGCGCTTATGGAAACCTACAGGACCCTACGGAACTGTACGAGACTCTACAGGCCCCTAGGGAACACCACAGGCCCCTACGGAACCGTACGAGACTCTACAGGCCCCTAGGGAACACCACAGGCCCCTACGGAACCCTACACAACCATGCGGAAACTTATGGCACCCTACAAGCTCCTACCAACCCCTGCGGGCACTTACACAACCCTACAGGCCCCTACAGAAATCTACGGGACTCCACGGGCCCCTAGGGAAGCCTACAGATTTCGACGGAAACCTACGAGCCCCTCTGGAACCCTACAGAATACTCCAGGACCCGACAGCACTCTACAAGACCCTTAGCAACACAACGGAACCTCACTAAAACCCTATGGGCTCCTACAGAACACTGCAGGTGCCTACGGAACCCTACAGACCCCTACGGAATACTACCAGCCGCTACGGAAACCTATGGCCCCTACGGAACTCTACGGAACCTGACAGAAACACTGTGCGCCCCTACAGGCCCTTGCGGGCACTTGCAGAACTCTGCAGGAACCCATGGAACTTTATGGAACCCTACCAGCCCCTACGGAAGCCTAAAGACCCTTGCAAGGCAGTTACGGAACGGTACAGGGCCCTAGGGAACTTTACCAGCCACTACGGAACTCTACGGGCCCCTATGGAACCCTGCAGAACCCTCCAGAACCTTACAGAATCCCACGGATTCCTACAGACTCCTGCGGGCACTTACTCAACCCTAGAGGACCCTACGGAACACTGCCAGCCCCTATGGAAGGAACCCTACGGGCCCCTACAGAACACTACTGGCTCCTGCGGTACTCTACAGGCCTCTAGGGAACCTACGAAGCTCTACGGAGCCCTATGGATCCTTACGGAACAGTACGGGCCCCTTCAGACCTCTGCGGGCGCTTATGGAAACCTACAGGACCCTACGGAACTGTACGAGACTCTACAGGCCCCTAGGGAACACCACAGGCCCCTACGGAACCCTACACAACCCTCTGGAAACTTATGGCACCCTACAAGCTCCTACCAACCCCTGCGGGCACTTACACAACCCTACAGGCCCCTACGGAAATCTACGGGACTCCACGGGCCCCTAGGGAAGCCTACAGATTTTGACGGAACCCTACGAGCCCCTCTGGAACCCTACAGAATACTCCAGGACCCGACAGCACTCTACAACACCCTTAGCAACACAACGGAACCTCACTAAAACCCTATGGGCTCCTACAGAACACTGCAGGTGCCTACGGAACCCTACAGACCCCTACGGAATACTACCAGCCGCTACGGAAACCTATGGCCCCTACGGAACTCTACGGAACCTGACAGAAACACTGTGCGCCCCTACAGGCCCTTGCGGGCACTTGCAGAACTCTGCAGGAACCCATGGAACTTTATGGAACCCTACCAGCCCCTATGGAAGCCTAAAGACCCTTGCAGGCAGTTACGGAACGGTACAGGGCCCTAGGGAACTTTACCAGCCACTACGGAACTCTACGGGCCCCTATGGAACCCTGCAGAACCCTCCAGAACCTTACAGAATCCCACGGATTCCTACAGACTCCTGCGGGCACTTACTCAACCCTAGAGGACCCTACGGAACACTGCCAGCCCCTATGGAAGGAACCCTACGGGCCCCTACAGAACACTACTGGCTCCTGCGGTACTCTACAGGCCTCTAGGGAACCTACGAAGCTCTATGGAGCCCTATGGATCCTTACGGAACAGTACGGGCCCCTTCAGACCTCTGCGGGCGCTTATGGAAACCTACAGGACCCTACGGAACTGTACGAGACTCTACAGGCCCCTAGGGAACACCACAGGCCCCTACGGAACCGTACGAGACTCTACAGGCCCCTAGGGAACACCACAGGCCCCTACGGAACCCTACACAACCATGCGGAAACTTATGGCACCCTACAAGCTCCTACCAACCCCTGCGGGCACTTACACAACCCTACAGGCCCCTACAGAAATCTACGGGACTCCACGGGCCCCTAGGGAAGCCTACAGATTTCGACGGAAACCTACGAGCCCCTCTGGAACCCTACAGAATACTCCAGGACCCGACAGCACTCTACAAGACCCTTAGCAACACAACGGAACCTCACTAAAACCCTATGGGCTCCTACAGAACACTGCAGGTGCCTACGGAACCCTACAGACCCCTACGGAATACTACCAGCCGCTACGGAAACCTATGGCCCCTACGGAACTCTACGGAACCTGACAGAAACACTGTGCGCCCCTACAGGCCCTTGCGGGCACTTGCAGAACTCTGCAGGAACCCATGGAACTTTATGGAACCCTACCAGCCCCTACGGAAGCCTAAAGACCCTTGCAGGCAGTTACGGAACGGTACAGGGCCCTAGGGAACTTTACCAGCCACTACGGAACTCTACGGGCCCCTATGGAACCCTGCAGAACCCTCCAGAACCTTACAGAATCCCACGGATTCCTACAGACTCCTGCGGGCACTTACTCAACCCTAGAGGACCCTACGGAACACTGCCAGCCCCTATGGAAGGAACCCTACGGGCCCCTACAGAACACTACTGGCTCCTGCGGTACTCTACAGGCCTCTAGGGAACCTACGAAGCTCTACGGAGCCCTATGGATCCTTACGGAACAGTACGGGCCCCTTCAGACCTCTGCGGGCGCTTATGGAAACCTACAGGACCCTACGGAACTGTACGAGACTCTACAGGCCCCTAGGGAACACCACAGGCCCCTACGGAACCCTACACAACCCTCTGGAAACTTATGGCACCCTACAAGCTCCTACCAACCCCTGCGGGCACTTACACAACCCTACAGGCCCCTACGGAAATCTACGGGACTCCACGGGCCCCTAGGGAAGCCTACAGATTTTGACGGAACCCTACGAGCCCCTCTGGAACCCTACAGAATACTCCAGGACCCGACAGCACTCTACAACACCCTTAGCAACACAACGGAACCTCACTAAAACCCTATGGGCTCCTACAGAACACTGCAGGTGCCTACGGAACCCTACAGACCCCTACGGAATACTACCAGCCGCTACGGAAACCTATGGCCCCTACGGAACTCTACGGAACCTGACAGAAACACTGTGCGCCCCTACAGGCCCTTGTGGGCACTTGCAGAACTCTGCAGGAACCCATGGAACTTTATGGAAGCCTACCAGCCCCTATGGAAGCCTAAAGACCCTTGCAGGCAGTTACGGAACGGTACAGGGCCCTAGGGAACTTTACCAGCCACTACAAAACTCTACGGGCCCCTACGGAACCCTGCAGAACCCTCTGGAACCTTACAGAATCCCACGGATTCCTACAGACTCCTGCGGGCACTTACTCAACCCTAGAGGACCCTACGGAACACTGCCAGCCCCTATGGAAGGAACCCTACGGGCCCCTACAGAACACTACTGGCTCCTGCGGTACTCTACAGGCCTCTAGGGAACCTACGAAGCTCTACGGAGCCCTATGGATCCTTACGGAACAGTACGGGCCCCTTCAGACCTCTGCGGGCGCTTATGGAAACCTACAGGACCCTACGGAACTGTACGAGACTCTACAGGCCCCTAGGGAACACCACAGGCCCCTACGGAACCGTACGAGACTCTCAGGCCCCTAGGGAACACCACCGGCCCCTACGGTACCCTACACAACCCTCTGGAAACTTATGGAACCCTACAAGCTCCTACCAACCCCTGCGGGCACTTACACAACCCTACAGGCCCCTACGGAAATCTACGGGACTCCACGGGCCCCTAGGGAAGCCTACAGATTTCGACGGAAACCTACGAGCCCCTCTGGAACCCTACAGAATACTCCAGGACCCGACAGCACTCTACAAGACCCTTAGCAACACAACGGAACCTCACTAAAAACCTATGGGCTCCTACAGAACACTGCAGGTGCCTACGGAACCCTACAGACCCCTACGGAATACTACCAGCCGCTACGGAAACCTATGGCCCCTACGGAACTCTACGGAACCTGACAGAAACACTGTGCGCCCCTACAGGCCCTTGCGGGCACTTGCAGAACTCTGCAGGAACCCATGGAACTTTATGGAACCCTACCAGCCCCTACGGAAGCCTAAAGACCCTTGCAGGCAGTTACGGAACGGTACAGGGCCCTAGGGAACTTTACCAGCCACTACGGAACTCTACGGGCCCCTATGGAACCCTGCAGAACCCTCCAGAACCTTACAGAATCCCACGGATTCCTACAGACTCCTGCGGGCACTTACTCAACCCTAGAGGACCCTACGGAACACTGCCAGCCCCTATGGAAGGAACCCTACGGGCCCCTACAGAACACTACTGGCTCCTGCGGTACTCTACAGGCCTCTAGGGAACCTACGAAGCTCTACGGAGCCCTATGGATCCTTACGGAACAGTACGGGCCCCTTCAGACCTCTGCGGGCGCTTATGGAAACCTACAGGACCCTACGGAACTGTACGAGACTCTACAGGCCCCTAGGGAACACCACAGGCCCCTACGGAACCCTACACAACCCTCTGGAAACTTATGGCACCCTACAAGCTCCTACCAACCCCTGCGGGCACTTACACAACCCTACAGGCCCCTACGGAAATCTACGGGACTCCACGGGCCCCTAGGGAAGCCTACAGATTTTGACGGAACCCTACGAGCCCCTCTGGAACCCTACAGAATACTCCAGGACCCGACAGCACTCTACAACACCCTTAGCAACACAACGGAACCTCACTAAAACCCTATGGGCTCCTACAGAACACTGCAGGTGCCTACGGAACCCTACAGACCCCTACGGAATACTACCAGCCGCTACGGAAACCTATGGCCCCTACGGAACTCTACGGAACCTGACAGAAACACTGTGCGCCCCTACAGGCCCTTGTGGGCACTTGCAGAACTCTGCAGGAACCCATGGAACTTTATGGAAGCCTACCAGCCCCTATGGAAGCCTAAAGACCCTTGCAGGCAGTTACGGAACGGTACAGGGCCCTAGGGAACTTTACCAGCCACTACAAAACTCTACGGGCCCCTACGGAACCCTGCAGAACCCTCTGGAACCTTACAGAATCCCACGGATTCCTACAGACTCCTGCGGGCACTTACTCAACCCTAGAGGACCCTACGGAACACTGCCAGCCCCTATGGAAGGAACCCTACGGGCCCCTACAGAACACTACTGGCTCCTGCGGTACTCTACAGGCCTCTAGGGAACCTACGAAGCTCTACGGAGCCCTATGGATCCTTACGGAACAGTACGGGCCCCTTCAGACCTCTGCGGGCGCTTATGGAAACCTACAGGACCCTACGGAACTGTACGAGACTCTACAGGCCCCTAGGGAACACCACAGGCCCCTACGGAACCGTACGAGACTCTCAGGCCCCTAGGGAACACCACCGGCCCCTACGGTACCCTACACAACCCTCTGGAAACTTATGGAACCCTACAAGCTCCTACCAACCCCTGCGGGCACTTACACAACCCTACAGGCCCCTACGGAAATCTACGGGACTCCACGGGCCCCTAGGGAAGCCTACAGATTTCGACGGAAACCTACGAGCCCCTCTGGAACCCTACAGAATACTCCAGGACCCGACAGCACTCTACAAGACCCTTAGCAACACAACGGAACCTCACTAAAAACCTATGGGCTCCTACAGAACACTGCAGGTGCCTACGGAACCCTACAGACCCCTACGGAATACTACCAGCCGCTACGGAAACCTATGGCCCCTACGGAACTCTACGGAACCTGACAGAAACACTGTGCGCCCCTACAGGCCCTTGCGGGCACTTGCAGAACTCTGCAGGAACCCATGGAACTTTATGGAACCCTACCAGCCCCTACGGAAGCCTAAAGACCCTTGCAGGCAGTTACGGAACGGTACAGGGCCCTAGGGAACTTTACCAGCCACTACGGAACTCTACGGGCCCCTATGGAACCCTGCAGAACCCTCCAGAACCTTACAGAATCCCACGGATTCCTACAGACTCCTGCGGGCACTTACTCAACCCTAGAGGACCCTACGGAACACTGCCAGCCCCTATGGAAGGAACCCTACGGGCCCCTACAGAACACTACTGGCTCCTGCGGTACTCTACAGGCCTCTAGGGAACCTACGAAGCTCTACGGAGCCCTATGGATCCTTACGGAACAGTACGGGCCCCTTCAGACCTCTGCGGGCGCTTATGGAAACCTACAGGACCCTACGGAACTGTACGAGACTCTACAGGCCCCTAGGGAACACCACAGGCCCCTACGGAACCCTACACAACCCTCTGGAAACTTATGGCACCCTACAAGCTCCTACCAACCCCTGCGGGCACTTACACAACCCTACAGGCCCCTACGGAAATCTACGGGACTCCACGGGCCCCTAGGGAAGCCTACAGATTTTGACGGAACCCTACGAGCCCCTCTGGAACCCTACAGAATACTCCAGGACCCGACAGCACTCTACAACACCCTTAGCAACACAACGGAACCTCACTAAAACCCTATGGGCTCCTACAGAACACTGCAGGTGCCTACGGAACCCTACAGACCCCTACGGAATACTACCAGCCGCTACGGAAACCTATGGCCCCTACGGAACTCTACGGAACCTGACAGAAACACTGTGCGCCCCTACAGGCCCTTGTGGGCACTTGCAGAACTCTGCAGGAACCCATGGAACTTTATGGAAGCCTACCAGCCCCTATGGAAGCCTAAAGACCCTTGCAGGCAGTTACGGAACGGTACAGGGCCCTAGGGAACTTTACCAGCCACTACAAAACTCTACGGGCCCCTACGGAACCCTGCAGAACCCTCTGGAACCTTACAGAATCCCACGGATTCCTACAGACTCCTGCGGGCACTTACTCAACCCTAGAGGACCCTACGGAACACTGCCAGCCCCTATGGAAGGAACCCTACGGGCCCCTACAGAACACTACTGGCTCCTGCGGTACTCTACAGGCCTCTAGGGAACCTACGAAGCTCTACGGAGCCCTATGGATCCTTACGGAACAGTACGGGCCCCTTCAGACCTCTGCGGGCGCTTATGGAAACCTACAGGACCCTACGGAACTGTACGAGACTCTACAGGCCCCTAGGGAACACCACAGGCCCCTACGGAACCGTACGAGACTCTCAGGCCCCTAGGGAACACCACCGGCCCCTACGGTACCCTACACAACCCTCTGGAAACTTATGGAACCCTACAAGCTCCTACCAACCCCTGCGGGCACTTACACAACCCTACAGGCCCCTACGGAAATCTACGGGACTCCACGGGCCCCTAGGGAAGCCTACAGATTTCGACGGAAACCTACGAGCCCCTCTGGAACCCTACAGAATACTCCAGGACCCGACAGCACTCTACAAGACCCTTAGCAACACAACGGAACCTCACTAAAACCCTATGGGCTCCTACAGAACACTGCAGGTGCCTACGGAACCCTACAGACCCCTACGGAATACTACCAGCCGCTACGGAAACCTATGGCCCCTACGGAACTCTACGGAACCTGACAGAAACACTGTGCGCCCCTACAGGCCCTTGCGGGCACTTGCAGAACTCTGCAGGAACCCATGGAACTTTATGGAACCCTACCAGCCCCTACGGAAGCCTAAAGACCCTTGCAGGCAGTTACGGAACGGTACAGGGCCCTAGGGAACTTTACCAGCCACTACGGAACTCTACGGGCCCCTATGGAACCCTGCAGAACCCTCCAGAACCTTACAGAATCCCACGGATTCCTACAGACTCCTGCGGGCACTTACTCAACCCTAGAGGACCCTACGGAACACTGCCAGCCCCTATGGAAGGAACCCTACGGGCCCCTACAGAACACTACTGGCTCCTGCGGTACTCTACAGGCCTCTAGGGAACCTACGAAGCTCTATGGAGCCCTATGGATCCTTACGGAACAGTACGGGCCCCTTCAGACCTCTGCGGGCGCTTATGGAAACCTACAGGACCCTACGGAACTGTACGAGACTCTACAGGCCCCTAGGGAACACCACAGGCCCCTACGGAACCGTACGAGACTCTACAGGCCCCTAGGGAACACCACAGGCCCCTACGGAACCCTACACAACCATGCGGAAACTTATGGCACCCTACAAGCTCCTACCAACCCCTGCGGGCACTTACACAACCCTACAGGCCCCTACGGAAATCTACGGGACTCCACGGGCCCCTAGGGAAACCTACAGATTTCGACGGAAACCTACGAGCCCCTCTGGAACCCTACAGAATACTCCAGGACCCGACAGCACTCTACAAGACCCTTAGCAACACAACGGAACCTCACTAAAACCCTATGGGCTCCTACAGAACACTGCAGGTGCCTACGGAACCCTACAGACCCCTACGGAATACTACCAGCCGCTACGGAAACCTATGGCCCCTACGGAACTCTACGGAACCTGACAGAAACACTGTGCGCCCCTACAGGCCCTTGCGGGCACTTGCAGAACTCTGCAGGAACCCATGGAACTTTATGGAACCCTACCAGCCCCTACGGAAGCCTAAAGACCCTTGCAGGCAGTTACGGAACGGTACAGGGCCCTAGGGAACTTTACCAGCCACTACGGAACTCTACGGGCCCCTATGGAACCCTGCAGAACCCTCCAGAACCTTACAGAATCCCACGGATTCCTACAGACTCCTGCGGGCACTTACTCAACCCTAGAGGACCCTACGGAACACTGCCAGCCCCTATGGAAGGAACCCTACGGGCCCCTACAGAACACTACTGGCTCCTGCGGTACTCTACAGGCCTCTAGGGAACCTACGAAGCTCTACGGAGCCCTATGGATCCTTACGGAACAGTACGGGCCCCTTCAGACCTCTGCGGGCGCTTATGGAAACCTACAGGACCCTACGGAACTGTACGAGACTCTACAGGCCCCTAGGGAACACCACAGGCCCCTACGGAACCCTACACAACCCTCTGGAAACTTATGGCACCCTACAAGCTCCTACCAACCCCTGCGGGCACTTACACAACCCTACAGGCCCCTACGGAAATCTACGGGACTCCACGGGCCCCTAGGGAAGCCTACAGATTTTGACGGAACCCTACGAGCCCCTCTGGAACCCTACAGAATACTCCAGGACCCGACAGCACTCTACAACACCCTTAGCAACACAACGGAACCTCACTAAAACCCTATGGGCTCCTACAGAACACTGCAGGTGCCTACGGAACCCTACAGACCCCTACGGAATACTACCAGCCGCTACGGAAACCTATGGCCCCTACGGAACTCTACGGAACCTGACAGAAACACTGTGCGCCCCTACAGGCCCTTGTGGGCACTTGCAGAACTCTGCAGGAACCCATGGAACTTTATGGAAGCCTACCAGCCCCTATGGAAGCCTAAAGACCCTTGCAGGCAGTTACGGAACGGTACAGGGCCCTAGGGAACTTTACCAGCCACTACAAAACTCTACGGGCCCCTACGGAACCCTGCAGAACCCTCTGGAACCTTACAGAATCCCACGGATTCCTACAGACTCCTGCGGGCACTTACTCAACCCTAGAGGACCCTACGGAACACTGCCAGCCCCTATGGAAGGAACCCTACGGGCCCCTACAGAACACTACTGGCTCCTGCGGTACTCTACAGGCCTCTAGGGAACCTACGAAGCTCTACGGAGCCCTATGGATCCTTACGGAACAGTACGGGCCCCTTCAGACCTCTGCGGGCGCTTATGGAAACCTACAGGACCCTACGGAACTGTACGAGACTCTACAGGCCCCTAGGGAACACCACAGGCCCCTACGGAACCGTACGAGACTCTCAGGCCCCTAGGGAACACCACCGGCCCCTACGGTACCCTACACAACCCTCTGGAAACTTATGGAACCCTACAAGCTCCTACCAACCCCTGCGGGCACTTACACAACCCTACAGGCCCCTACGGAAATCTACGGGACTCCACGGGCCCCTAGGGAAGCCTACAGATTTCGACGGAAACCTACGAGCCCCTCTGGAACCCTACAGAATACTCCAGGACCCGACAGCACTCTACAAGACCCTTAGCAACACAACGGAACCTCACTAAAAACCTATGGGCTCCTACAGAACACTGCAGGTGCCTACGGAACCCTACAGACCCCTACGGAATACTACCAGCCGCTACGGAAACCTATGGCCCCTACGGAACTCTACGGAACCTGACAGAAACACTGTGCGCCCCTACAGGCCCTTGCGGGCACTTGCAGAACTCTGCAGGAACCCATGGAACTTTATGGAACCCTACCAGCCCCTACGGAAGCCTAAAGACCCTTGCAGGCAGTTACGGAACGGTACAGGGCCCTAGGGAACTTTACCAGCCACTACGGAACTCTACGGGCCCCTATGGAACCCTGCAGAACCCTCCAGAACCTTACAGAATCCCACGGATTCCTACAGACTCCTGCGGGCACTTACTCAACCCTAGAGGACCCTACGGAACACTGCCAGCCCCTATGGAAGGAACCCTACGGGCCCCTACAGAACACTACTGGCTCCTGCGGTACTCTACAGGCCTCTAGGGAACCTACGAAGCTCTACGGAGCCCTATGGATCCTTACGGAACAGTACGGGCCCCTTCAGACCTCTGCGGGCGCTTATGGAAACCTACAGGACCCTACGGAACTGTACGAGACTCTACAGGCCCCTAGGGAACACCACAGGCCCCTACGGAACCCTACACAACCCTCTGGAAACTTATGGCACCCTACAAGCTCCTACCAACCCCTGCGGGCACTTACACAACCCTACAGGCCCCTACGGAAATCTACGGGACTCCACGGGCCCCTAGGGAAGCCTACAGATTTTGACGGAACCCTACGAGCCCCTCTGGAACCCTACAGAATACTCCAGGACCCGACAGCACTCTACAACACCCTTAGCAACACAACGGAACCTCACTAAAACCCTATGGGCTCCTACAGAACACTGCAGGTGCCTACGGAACCCTACAGACCCCTACGGAATACTACCAGCCGCTACGGAAACCTATGGCCCCTACGGAACTCTACGGAACCTGACAGAAACACTGTGCGCCCCTACAGGCCCTTGTGGGCACTTGCAGAACTCTGCAGGAACCCATGGAACTTTATGGAAGCCTACCAGCCCCTATGGAAGCCTAAAGACCCTTGCAGGCAGTTACGGAACGGTACAGGGCCCTAGGGAACTTTACCAGCCACTACGGAACTCTACGGGCCCCTACGGAACCCTGCAGAACCCTCTGGAACCTTACAGAATCCCACGGATTCCTACAGACTCCTGCGGGCACTTACTCAACCCTAGAGGACCCTACGGAACACTGCCAGCCCCTATGGAAGGAACCCTACGGGCCCCTACAGAACACTACTGGCTCCTGCGGTACTCTACAGGCCTCTAGGGAACCTACGAAGCTCTACGGAGCCCTATGGATCCTTACGGAACAGTACGGGCCCCTTCAGACCTCTGCGGGCGCTTATGGAAACCTACAGGACCCTACGGAACTGTACGAGACTCTACAGGCCCCTAGGGAACACCACAGGCCCCTACGGAACCGTACGAGACTCTCAGGCCCCTAGGGAACACCACCGGCCCCTACGGTACCCTACACAACCCTCTGGAAACTTATGGAACCCTACAAGCTCCTACCAACCCCTGCGGGCACTTACACAACCCTACAGGCCCCTACGGAAATCTACGGGACTCCACGGGCCCCTAGGGAAGCCTACAGATTTCGACGGAAACCTACGAGCCCCTCTGGAACCCTACAGAATACTCCAGGACCCGACAGCACTCTACAAGACCCTTAGCAACACAACGGAACCTCACTAAAACCCTATGGGCTCCTACAGAACACTGCAGGTGCCTACGGAACCCTACAGACCCCTACGGAATACTACCAGCCGCTACGGAAACCTATGGCCCCTACGGAACTCTACGGAACCTGACAGAAACACTGTGCGCCCCTACAGGCCCTTGCGGGCACTTGCAGAACTCTGCAGGAACCCATGGAACTTTATGGAACCCTACCAGCCCCTACGGAAGCCTAAAGACCCTTGCAGGCAGTTACGGAACGGTACAGGGCCCTAGGGAACTTTACCAGCCACTACGGAACTCTACGGGCCCCTATGGAACCCTGCAGAACCCTCCAGAACCTTACAGAATCCCACGGATTCCTACAGACTCCTGCGGGCACTTACTCAACCCTAGAGGACCCTACGGAACACTGCCAGCCCCTATGGAAGGAACCCTACGGGCCCCTACAGAACACTACTGGCTCCTGCGGTACTCTACAGGCCTCTAGGGAACCTACGAAGCTCTATGGAGCCCTATGGATCCTTACGGAACAGTATGGGCCCCTTCAGACCTCTGCGGGCGCTTATGGAAACCTACAGGACCCTACGGAACCGTACGAGACTCTACAGGCCCCTAGGGAACACCACAGGCCCCTACGGAACCCTACACAACCATGCGGAAACTTATGGCACCCTACAAGCTCCTACCAACCCCTGCGGGCACTTACACAACCCTACAGGCCCCTACGGAAATCTACGGGACTCCACGGGCCCCTAGGGAAGCCTACAGATTTCGACGGAAACCTACGAGCCCCTCTGGAACCCTACAGAATACTCCAGGACCCGACAGCACTCTACAACACCCTTAGCAACACAACGGAACCTCACTAAAACCCTATGGGCTCCTACAGAACACTGCAGGTGCCTACGGAACCCTACAGACCCCTACGGAATACTACCAGCCGCTACGGAAACCTATGGCCCCTACGGAACTCTACGGAACCTGACAGAAACACTGTGCGCCCCTACAGGCCCTTGCGGGCACTTGCAGAACTCTGCAGGAACCCATGGAACTTTATGGAACCCTACCAGCCCCTACGGAAGCCTAAAGACCCTTGCAGGCAGTTACGGAACGGTACAGGGCCCTAGGGAACTTTACCAGCCACTACGGAACTCTACGGGCCCCTATGGAACCCTGCAGAACCCTCCAGAACCTTACAGAATCCCACGGATTCCTACAGACTCCTGCGGGCACTTACTCAACCCTAGAGGACCCTACGGAACACTGCCAGCCCCTATGGAAGGAACCCTACGGGCCCCTACAGAACACTACTGGCTCCTGCGGTACTCTACAGGCCTCTAGGGAACCTACGAAGCTCTACGGAGCCCTATGGATCCTTACGGAACAGTACGGGCCCCTTCAGACCTCTGCGGGCGCTTATGGAAACCTACAGGACCCTACGGAACCGTACGAGACTCTACAGGCCCCTAGGGAACACCACAGGCCCCTACGGAACCCTACACAACCCTCTGGAAACTTATGGCACCCTACAAGCTCCTACCAACCCCTGCGGGCACTTACACAACCCTACAGGCCCCTACGGAAATCTACGGGACTCCACGGGCCCCTAGGGAAGCCTACAGATTTTGACGGAACCCTACGAGCCCCTCTGGAACCCTACAGAATACTCCAGGACCCGACAGCACTCTACAACACCCTTAGCAACACAACGGAACCTCACTAAAACCCTATGGGCTCCTACAGAACACTGCAGGTGCCTACGGAACCCTACAGACCCCTACGGAATACTACCAGCCGCTACAGAAACCTATGGCCCCTACGGAACTCTACGGAACCTGACAGAAACACTGTGCGCCCCTACAGGCCCTTGTGGGCACTTGCAGAACTCTGCAGGAACCCATGGAACTTTATGGAAGCCTACCAGCCCCTATGGAAGCCTAAAGACCCTTGCAGGCAGTTACGGAACGGTACAGGGCCCTAGGGAACTTTACCAGCCACTACAAAACTCTACGGGCCCCTACGGAACCCTGCAGAACCCTCTGGAACCTTACAGAATCCCACGGATTCCTACAGACTCCTGCGGGCACTTACTCAACCCTAGAGGACCCTACGGAACACTGCCAGCCCCTATGGAAGGAACCCTACGGGCCCCTACAGAACACTACTGGCTCCTGCGGTACTCTACAGGCCTCTAGGGAACCTACGAAGCTCTACGGAGCCCTATGGATCCTTACGGAACAGTACGGGCCCCTTCAGACCTCTGCGGGCGCTTATGGAAACCTACAGGACCCTACGGAACTGTACGAGACTCTACAGGCCCCTAGGGAACACCACAGGCCCCTACGGAACCGTACGAGACTCTCAGGCCCCTAGGGAACACCACCGGCCCCTACGGTACCCTACACAACCCTCTGGAAACTTATGGAACCCTACAAGCTCCTACCAACCCCTGCGGGCACTTACACAACCCTACAGGCCCCTACGGAAATCTACGGGACTCCACGGGCCCCTAGGGAAGCCTACAGATTTCGACGGAAACCTACGAGCCCCTCTGGAACCCTACAGAATACTCCAGGACCCGACAGCACTCTACAAGACCCTTAGCAACACAACGGAACCTCACTAAAAACCTATGGGCTCCTACAGAACACTGCAGGTGCCTACGGAACCCTACAGACCCCTACGGAATACTACCAGCCGCTACGGAAACCTATGGCCCCTACGGAACTCTACGGAACCTGACAGAAACACTGTGCGCCCCTACAGGCCCTTGCGGGCACTTGCAGAACTCTGCAGGAACCCATGGAACTTTATGGAACCCTACCAGCCCCTACGGAAGCCTAAAGACCCTTGCAGGCAGTTACGGAACGGTACAGGGCCCTAGGGAACTTTACCAGCCACTACGGAACTCTACGGGCCCCTATGGAACCCTGCAGAACCCTCCAGAACCTTACAGAATCCCACGGATTCCTACAGACTCCTGCGGGCACTTACTCAACCCTAGAGGACCCTACGGAACACTGCCAGCCCCTATGGAAGGAACCCTACGGGCCCCTACAGAACACTACTGGCTCCTGCGGTACTCTACAGGCCTCTAGGGAACCTACGAAGCTCTACGGAGCCCTATGGATCCTTACGGAACAGTACGGGCCCCTTCAGACCTCTGCGGGCGCTTATGGAAACCTACAGGACCCTACGGAACTGTACGAGACTCTACAGGCCCCTAGGGAACACCACAGGCCCCTACGGAACCCTACACAACCCTCTGGAAACTTATGGCACCCTACAAGCTCCTACCAACCCCTGCGGGCACTTACACAACCCTACAGGCCCCTACGGAAATCTACGGGACTCCACGGGCCCCTAGGGAAGCCTACAGATTTTGACGGAACCCTACGAGCCCCTCTGGAACCCTACAGAATACTCCAGGACCCGACAGCACTCTACAACACCCTTAGCAACACAACGGAACCTCACTAAAACCCTATGGGCTCCTACAGAACACTGCAGGTGCCTACGGAACCCTACAGACCCCTACGGAATACTACCAGCCGCTACGGAAACCTATGGCCCCTACGGAACTCTACGGAACCTGACAGAAACACTGTGCGCCCCTACAGGCCCTTGTGGGCACTTGCAGAACTCTGCAGGAACCCATGGAACTTTATGGAAGCCTACCAGCCCCTATGGAAGCCTAAAGACCCTTGCAGGCAGTTACGGAACGGTACAGGGCCCTAGGGAACTTTACCAGCCACTACGGAACTCTACGGGCCCCTACGGAACCCTGCAGAACCCTCTGGAACCTTACAGAATCCCACGGATTCCTACAGACTCCTGCGGGCACTTACTCAACCCTAGAGGACCCTACGGAACACTGCCAGCCCCTATGGAAGGAACCCTACGGGCCCCTACAGAACACTACTGGCTCCTGCGGTACTCTACAGGCCTCTAGGGAACCTACGAAGCTCTACGGAGCCCTATGGATCCTTACGGAACAGTACGGGCCCCTTCAGACCTCTGCGGGCGCTTATGGAAACCTACAGGACCCTACGGAACTGTACGAGACTCTACAGGCCCCTAGGGAACACCACAGGCCCCTACGGAACCGTACGAGACTCTCAGGCCCCTAGGGAACACCACCGGCCCCTACGGTACCCTACACAACCCTCTGGAAACTTATGGAACCCTACAAGCTCCTACCAACCCCTGCGGGCACTTACACAACCCTACAGGCCCCTACGGAAATCTACGGGACTCCACGGGCCCCTAGGGAAGCCTACAGATTTCGACGGAAACCTACGAGCCCCTCTGGAACCCTACAGAATACTCCAGGACCCGACAGCACTCTACAAGACCCTTAGCAACACAACGGAACCTCACTAAAACCCTATGGGCTCCTACAGAACACTGCAGGTGCCTACGGAACCCTACAGACCCCTACGGAATACTACCAGCCGCTACGGAAACCTATGGCCCCTACGGAACTCTACGGAACCTGACAGAAACACTGTGCGCCCCTACAGGCCCTTGCGGGCACTTGCAGAACTCTGCAGGAACCCATGGAACTTTATGGAACCCTACCAGCCCCTACGGAAGCCTAAAGACCCTTGCAGGCAGTTACGGAACGGTACAGGGCCCTAGGGAACTTTACCAGCCACTACGGAACTCTACGGGCCCCTATGGAACCCTGCAGAACCCTCCAGAACCTTACAGAATCCCACGGATTCCTACAGACTCCTGCGGGCACTTACTCAACCCTAGAGGACCCTACGGAACACTGCCAGCCCCTATGGAAGGAACCCTACGGGCCCCTACAGAACACTACTGGCTCCTGCGGTACTCTACAGGCCTCTAGGGAACCTACGAAGCTCTATGGAGCCCTATGGATCCTTACGGAACAGTACGGGCCCCTTCAGACCTCTGCGGGCGCTTATGGAAACCTACAGGACCCTACGGAACTGTACGAGACTCTACAGGCCCCTAGGGAACACCACAGGCCCCTACGGAACCGTACGAGACTCTACAGGCCCCTAGGGAACACCACAGGCCCCTACGGAACCCTACACAACCATGCGGAAACTTATGGCACCCTACAAGCTCCTACCAACCCCTGCGGGCACTTACACAACCCTACAGGCCCCTACGGAAATCTACGGGACTCCACGGGCCCCTAGGGAAGCCTACAGATTTCGACGGAAACCTACGAGCCCCTCTGGAACCCTACAGAATACTCCAGGACCCGACAGCACTCTACAACACCCTTAGCAACACAACGGAACCTCACTAAAACCCTATGGGCTCCTAC
The DNA here is from genome assembly GCF_964106895.1 of Numenius arquata. NCBI lineage: Eukaryota > Metazoa > Chordata > Aves > Charadriiformes > Scolopacidae > Numenius > Numenius arquata. The sequence goes on along the minus strand of NW_027415785.1, from coordinate 76,200 downwards.
AGAACACTGCAGGTGCCTACGGAACCCTACAGACCCCTACGGAATACTACCAGCCGCTACGGAAACCTATGGCCCCTACGGAACTCTACGGAACCTGACAGAAACACTGTGCGCCCCTACAGGCCCTTGTGGGCACTTGCAGAACTCTGCAGGAACCCATGGAACTTTATGGAAGCCTACCAGCCCCTATGGAAGCCTAAAGACCCTTGCAGGCAGTTACGGAACGGTACAGGGCCCTAGGGAACTTTACCAGCCACTACAAAACTCTACGGGCCCCTACGGAACCCTGCAGAACCCTCTGGAACCTTACAGAATCCCACGGATTCCTACAGACTCCTGCGGGCACTTACTCAACCCTAGAGGACCCTACGGAACACTGCCAGCCCCTATGGAAGGAACCCTACGGGCCCCTACAGAACACTACTGGCTCCTGCGGTACTCTACAGGCCTCTAGGGAACCTACGAAGCTCTACGGAGCCCTATGGATCCTTACGGAACAGTACGGGCCCCTTCAGACCTCTGCGGGCGCTTATGGAAACCTACAGGACCCTACGGAACTGTACGAGACTCTACAGGCCCCTAGGGAACACCACAGGCCCCTACGGAACCGTACGAGACTCTCAGGCCCCTAGGGAACACCACCGGCCCCTACGGTACCCTACACAACCCTCTGGAAACTTATGGAACCCTACAAGCTCCTACCAACCCCTGCGGGCACTTACACAACCCTACAGGCCCCTACGGAAATCTACGGGACTCCACGGGCCCCTAGGGAAGCCTACAGATTTCGACGGAAACCTACGAGCCCCTCTGGAACCCTACAGAATACTCCAGGACCCGACAGCACTCTACAAGACCCTTAGCAACACAACGGAACCTCACTAAAACCCTATGGGCTCCTACAGAACACTGCAGGTGCCTACGGAACCCTACAGACCCCTACGGAATACTACCAGCCGCTACGGAAACCTATGGCCCCTACGGAACTCTACGGAACCTGACAGAAACACTGTGCGCCCCTACAGGCCCTTGCGGGCACTTGCAGAACTCTGCAGGAACCCATGGAACTTTATGGAACCCTACCAGCCCCTACGGAAGCCTAAAGACCCTTGCAGGCAGTTACGGAACGGTACAGGGCCCTAGGGAACTTTACCAGCCACTACGGAACTCTACGGGCCCCTATGGAACCCTGCAGAACCCTCCAGAACCTTACAGAATCCCACGGATTCCTACAGACTCCTGCGGGCACTTACTCAACCCTAGAGGACCCTACGGAACACTGCCAGCCCCTATGGAAGGAACCCTACGGGCCCCTACAGAACACTACTGGCTCCTGCGGTACTCTACAGGCCTCTAGGGAACCTACGAAGCTCTATGGAGCCCTATGGATCCTTACGGAACAGTACGGGCCCCTTCAGACCTCTGCGGGCGCTTATGGAAACCTACAGGACCCTACGGAACTGTACGAGACTCTACAGGCCCCTAGGGAACACCACAGGCCCCTACGGAACCCTACACAACCCTCTGGAAACTTATGGCACCCTACAAGCTCCTACCAACCCCTGCGGGCACTTACACAACCCTACAGGCCCCTACGGAAATCTACGGGACTCCACGGGCCCCTAGGGAAGCCTACAGATTTCGACGGAAACCTACGAGCCCCTCTGGAACCCTACAGAATACTCCAGGACCCGACAGCACTCTACAAGACCCTTAGCAACACAACGGAACCTCACTAAAACCCTATGGGCTCCTACAGAACACTGCAGGTGCCTACGGAACCCTACAGACCCCTACGGAATACTACCAGCCGCTACGGAAACCTATGGCCCCTACGGAACTCTACGGAACCTGACAGAAACACTGTGCGCCCCTACAGGCCCTTGCGGGCACTTGCAGAACTCTGCAGGAACCCATGGAACTTTATGGAACCCTACCAGCCCCTACGGAAGCCTAAAGACCCTTGCAGGCAGTTACGGAACGGTACAGGGCCCTAGGGAACTTTACCAGCCACTACGGAACTCTACGGGCCCCTATGGAACCCTGCGGAACCCTCCAGAACCTTACAGAATCCCACGGATTCCTACAGACTCCTGCGGGCACTTACTCAACCCTAGAGGACCCTACGGAACACTGCCAGCCCCTATGGAAGGAACCCTACGGGCCCCTACAGAACACTACTGGCTCCTGCGGTACTCTACAGGCCTCTAGGGAACCTACGAAGCTCTACGGAGCCCTATGGATCCTTATGGAACAGTACGGGCCCCTTCAGACCTCTGCGGGCGCTTATGGAAACCTACAGGACCCTACGGAACTGTACGAGACTCTACAGGCCCCTAGGGAACACCACAGGCCCCTACGGAACCGTACGAGACTCTACAGGCCCCTAGGGAACACCACAGGCCCCTACGGAACCCTACACAACCCTCTGGAAACTTATGGAACCCTACAAGCTCCTACCAACCCCTGCGGGCACTTACACAACCCTACAGGCCCCTACGGAAATCTACGGGACTCCACGGGCCCCTAGGGAAGCCTACAGATTTCGACGGAAACCTACGAGCCCCTCTGGAACCCTACAGAATACTCCAGGACCCGACAGCACTCTACAAGACCCTTAGCAACACAACGGAACCTCACTAAAACCCTATGGGCTCCTACAGAACACTGCAGGTGCCTACGGAACCCTACAGACCCCTACGGAATACTACCAGCCGCTACGGAAACCTATGGCCCCTACGGAACTCTACGGAACCTGACAGAAACACTGTGCGCCCCTACAGGCCCTTGCGGGCACTTGCAGAACTCTGCAGGAACCCATGGAACTTTATGGAACCCTACCAGCCCCTACGGAAGCCTAAAGACCCTTGCAGGCAGTTACGGAACGGTACAGGGCCCTAGGGAACTTTACCAGCCACTACGGAACTCTACGGGCCCCTATGGAACCCTGCGGAACCCTCCAGAACCTTACAGAATCCCACGGATTCCTACAGACTCCTGCGGGCACTTACTCAACCCTAGAGGACCCTACGGAACACTGCCAGCCCCTATGGAAGGAACCCTACGGGCCCCTACAGAACACTACTGGCTCCTGCGGTACTCTACAGGCCTCTAGGGAACCTACGAAGCTCTATGGAGCCCTATGGATCCTTACGGAACAGTACGGGCCCCTTCAGACCTCTGCGGGCGCTTATGGAAACCTACAGGACCCTACGGAACTGTACGAGACTCTACAGGCCCCTAGGGAACACCACAGGCCCCTACGGAACCCTACACAACCCTCTGGAAACTTATGGCACCCTACAAGCTCCTACCAACCCCTGCGGGCACTTACACAACCCTACAGGCCCCTACGGAAATCTACGGGACTCCACGGGCCCCTAGGGAAGCCTACAGATTTCGACGGAACCCTACGAGCCCCTCTGGAACCCTACAGAATACTCCAGGACCCGACAGCACTCTACAAGACCCTTAGCAACACAACGGAACCTCACTAAAAACCTATGGGCTCCTACAGAACACTGCAGGTGCCTACGGAACCCTACAGACCCCTACGGAATACTACCAGCCGCTACGGAAACCTATGGCCCCTACGGAACTCTACGGAACCTGACAGAAACACTGTGCGCCCCTACAGGCCCTTGCGGGCACTTGCAGAACTCTGCAGGAACCCATGGAACTTTATGGAACCCTACCAGCCCCTACGGAAGCCTAAAGACCCTTGCAGGCAGTTACGGAACGGTACAGGGCCCTAGGGAACTTTACCAGCCACTACGGAACTCTACGGGCCCCTACGGAACCCTGCAGAACCCTCCAGAACCTTACAGAATCCCACGGATTCCTACAGACTCCTGCGGGCACTTACTCAACCCTAGAGGACCCTACGGAACACTGCCAGCCCCTATGGAAGGAACCCTACGGGCCCCTACAGAACACTACTGGCTCCTGCGGTACTCTACAGGCCTCTAGGGAACCTACGAAGCTCTACGGAGCCCTATGGATCCTTACGGAACAGTACGGGCCCCTTCAGACCTCTGCGGGCGCTTATGGAAACCTACAGGACCCTACGGAACTGTACGAGACTCTACAGGCCCCTAGAGAACACCACAGGCCCCTACGGAACCGTACGAGACTCTACAGGCCCCTAGGGAACACCACAGGCCCCTACGGAACCCTACACAACCCTCTGGAAACTTATGGCACCCTACAAGCTCCTACCAACCCCTGCGGGCACTTACACAACCCTACAGGCCCCTAAGGAAATCTACGGGACTCCACAGGCCCCTAGGGAAGCCTACAGATTTCGACGGAACCCTACGAGCCCCTCTGGAACCCTACAGAATACTCCAGGACCCGACAGCACTCTACAAGACCCTTAGCAACACAACGGAACCTCACTAAAACCCTATGGGCTCCTACAGAACACTGCAGGTGCCTATGGAACCCTACAGACCCCTACGGAACACTACCAGCCGCTACGGAAACCTATGGCCCCTACGGAACTCTACGGAACCTGACAGAAACACTGTGCGCCCCTACAGGCCCTTGCGGGCACTTGCAGAACTCTGCAGGAACCCATGGAACTTTATGGAACCCTACCAGCCCCTACGGAAGCCTAAAGACCCTTGCAGGCAGTTACGGAACGGTACAGGGCCCTAGGGAACTTTACCAGCCACTACGGAACTCTACGGGCCCCTATGGAACCCTGCAGAACCCTCCAGAACCTTACAGAATCCCACGGATTCCTACAGACTCCTGCGGGCACTTACTCAACCCTAGAGGACCCTACGGAACACTGCCAGCCCCTATGGAAGGAACCCTACGGGCCCCTACAGAACACTACTGGCTCCTGCGGTACTCTACAGGCCTCTAGGGAACCTACGAAGCTCTACGGAGCCCTATGGATCCTTACGGAACAGTACGGGCCCCTTCAGACCTCTGCGGGCGCTTATGGAAACCTACAGGACCCTACGGAACTGTACGAGACTCTACAGGCCCCTAGGGAACACCACAGGCCCCTACGGAACCCTACACAACCCTCTGGAAACTTATGGCACCCTACAAGCTCCTACCAACCCCTGCGGGCACTTACACAACCCTACAGGCCCCTACGGAAATCTACGGGACTCCACGGGCCCCTAGGGAAGCCTACAGATTTCGACGGAAACCTACGAGCCCCTCTGGAACCCTACAGAATACTCCAGGACCCGACAGCACTCTACAAGACCCTTAGCAACACAACGGAACCTCACTAAAACCCTATGGGCTCCTACAGAACACTGCAGGTGCCTACGGAACCCTACAGACCCCTACGGAATACTACCAGCCGCTACGGAAACCTATGGCCCCTACGGAACTCTACGGAACCTGACAGAAACACTGTGCGCCCCTACAGGCCCTTGCGGGCACTTGCAGAACTCTGCAGGAACCCATGGAACTTTATGGAACCCTACCAGCCCCTACGGAAGCCTAAAGACCCTTGCAGGCAGTTACGGAACGGTACAGGGCCCTAGGGAACTTTACCAGCCACTACGGAACTCTACGGGCCCCTATGGAACCCTGCAGAACCCTCCAGAACCTTACAGAATCCCACGGATTCCTACAGACTCCTGCGGGCACTTACTCAACCCTAGAGGACCCTACGGAACACTGCCAGCCCCTATGGAAGGAACCCTACGGGCCCCTACAGAACACTACTGGCTCCTGCGGTACTCTACAGGCCTCTAGGGAACCTACGAAGCTCTACGGAGCCCTATGGATCCTTACGGAACAGTACGGGCCCCTTCAGACCTCTGCGGGCGCTTATGGAAACCTACAGGACCCTACGGAACTGTACGAGACTCTACAGGCCCCTAGGGAACACCACAGGCCCCTACGGAACCGTACGAGACTCTACAGGCCCCTAGGGAACACCACAGGCCCCTACGGAACCCTACACAACCATGCGGAAACTTATGGCACCCTACCAGCTCCTACCAACCCCTGCGGGCACTTACACAACCCTACAGGCCCCTAAGGAAATCTACGGGACTCCACAGGCCCCTAGGGAAGCCTACAGATTTCGACGGAACCCTACGAGCCCCTCTGGAACCCTACAGAATACTCCAGGACCCGACAGCACTTTACAAGACCCTTAGCAACACAACGGAACCTCACTAAAACCCTATGGGCTCCTACAGAACACTGCAGGTGCCTATGGAACCCTACAGACCCCTACGGAACACTACCAGCCGCTACGGAAACCTATGGCCCCTACGGAACACTACGGAACCTGACAGAAACACTGTGCGCCCCTACAGGCCCTTGCGGGCACTTGCAGAACTCTGCAGGAACCCATGGAACTTTATGGAACCCTACCAGCCCCTACGGAAGCCTAAAGACCCTTGCAGGCAGTTACGGAACGGTACAGGGCCCTAGGGAACTTTACCAGCCACTACGGAACTCTACGGGCCCCTATGGAACCCTGCAGAACCCTCCAGAACCTTACAGAATCCCACGGATTCCTACAGACTCCTGCGGGCACTTACTCAACCCTAGAGGACCCTACGGAACACTGCCAGCCCCTATGGAAGGAACCCTACGGGGCCCTACAGAACACTACTGGCTCCTGCGGTACTCTACAGGCCTCTAGGGAACCTACGAAGCTCTACGGAGCCCTATGGATCCTTACGGAACAGTACGGGCCCCTTCAGACCTCTGCGGGCGCTTATGGAAACCTACAGGACCCTACGGAACACTACCAGCCGCTACGGAAACCTATGGCCCCTACGGAACTCTACGGAACCTGACAGAAACACTGTGCGCCCCTACAGGCCCTTGCGGGCACTTGCAGAACTCTGCAGGAACCCATGGAACTTTATGGAACCCTACCAGCCCCTACGGAAGCCTAAAGACCCTTGCAGGCAGTTACGGAACGGTACAGGGCCCTAGGGAACTTTACCAGCCACTACAAAACTCTACGGGCCCCTACGGAACCCTGCAGAACCCTCCAGAACCTTACAGAATCCCACGGATTCCTACAGACTCCTGCGGGCACTTACTCAACCCTAGAGGACCCTACGGAACACTGCCAGCCCCTATGGAAGGAACCCTACGGGGCCCTACAGAACACTACTGGCTCCTGCGGTACTCTACAGGCCTCTAGGGAACCTACGAAGCTCTACGGAGCCCTATGGATCCTTACGGAACAGTACGGGCCCCTTCAGACCTCTGTGGGCGCTTATGGAAACCTACAGGACCCTACGGAACTGTACGAGACTCTACAGGCCCCTAGGGAACACCACAGGCCCCTACGGAACCCTACACAACCCTCTGGAAACTTATGGCACCCTACAAGCTCCTACCAACCCCTGCGGGCACTTACACAACCCTACAGGCCCCTACGGAAATCTACGGGACTCCACGGGCCCCTAGGGAAGCCTACAGATTTCGACGGAAACCTACGAGCCCCTCTGGAACCCTACAGAATACTCCAGGACCCGACAGCACTCTACAAGACCCTTAGCAACACAACGGAACCTCACTAAAACCCTATGGGCTCCTACAGAACACTGCAGGTGCCTACGGAACCCTACAGACCCCTACGGAACACTACCAGCCGCTACGGAAACCTATGGCCCCTACGGAACTCTACGGAACCTGACAGAAACACTGTGCGCCCCTACAGGCCCTTGCGGGCACTTGCAGAACTCTGCAGGAACCCATGGAACTTTATGGAACCCTACCAGCCCCTACGGAAGCCTAAAGACCCTTGCAGGCAGTTACGGAACGGTACAGGGCCCTAGGGAACTTTACCAGCCACTACGGAACTCTACGGGCCCCTACGGAACCCTGCAGAACCCTCCAGAACCTTACAGAATCCCACGGATTCCTACAGACTCCTGCGGGCACTTACTCAACCCTAGAGGACCCTACGGAACACTGCCAGCCCCTATGGAAGGAACCCTACGGGCCCCTACAGAACACTACTGGCTCCTGCGGTACTCTACAGGCCTCTAGGGAACCTACGAAGCTCTACGGAGCCCTATGGATCCTTACGGAACAGTACGGGCCCCTTCAGACCTCTGCGGGCGCTTATGGAAACCTACAGGACCCTACGGAACTGTACGAGACTCTACAGGCCCCTAGGGAACACCACAGGCCCCTACGGAACCGTACGAGACTCTACAGGCCCCTAGGGAACACCACAGGCCCCTACGGAACCCTACACAACCCTCTGGAAACTTATGGCACCCTACAAGCTCCTACCAACCCCTGCGGGCACTTACACAACCCTACAGGCCCCTAAGGAAATCTACGGGACTCCACAGGCCCCTAGGGAAGCCTACAGATTTCGACGGAACCCTACGAGCCCCTCTGGAACCCTACAGAATACTCCAGGACCCGACAGCACTCTACAAGACCCTTAGCAACACAACGGAACCTCACTAAAACCCTATGGGCTCCTACAGAACACTGCAGGTGCCTACGGAACCCTACAGACCCCTACGGAACACTACCAGCCGCTACGGAAACCTATGGCCCCTACGGAACTCTACGGAACCTGACAGAAACACTGTGCGCCCCTACAGGCCCTTGCGGGCACTTGCAGAACTCTGCAGGAACCCATGGAACTTTATGGAACCCTACCAGCCCCTACGGAAGCCTAAAGACCCTTGCAGGCAGTTACGGAACGGTACAGGGCCCTAGGGAACTTTACCAGCCACTACGGAACTCTACGGGCCCCTATGGAACCCTGCAGAACCCTCCAGAACCTTACAGAATCCCACGGATTCCTACAGACTCCTGCGGGCACTTACTCAACCCTAGAGGACCCTACGGAACACTGCCAGCCCCTATGGAAGGAACCCTACGGGCCCCTACAGAACACTACTGGCTCCTGCGGTACTCTACAGGCCTCTAGGGAACCTACGAAGCTCTACGGAGCCCTATGGATCCTTACGGAACAGTACGGGCCCCTTCAGACCTCTGCGGGCGCTTATGGAAACCTACAGGACCCTACGGAACTGTACGAGACTCTACAGGCCCCTAGGGAACACCACAGGCCCCTACGGAACCCTACACAACCCTCTGGAAACTTATGGCACCCTACAAGCTCCTACCAACCCCTGCGGGCACTTACACAACCCTACAGGCCCCTACGGAAATCTACGGGACTCCACGGGCCCCTAGGGAAGCCTACAGATTTCGACGGAAACCTACGAGCCCCTCTGGAACCCTACAGAATACTCCAGGACCCGACAGCACTCTACAAGACCCTTAGCAACACAACGGAACCTCACTAAAACCCTATGGGCTCCTACAGAACACTGCAGGTGCCTACGGAACCCTACAGACCCCTACGGAATACTACCAGCCGCTACGGAAACCTATGGCCCCTACGGAACTCTACGGAACCTGACAGAAACACTGTGCGCCCCTACAGGCCCTTGCGGGCACTTGCAGAACTCTGCAGGAACCCATGGAACTTTATGGAACCCTACCAGCCCCTACGGAAGCCTAAAGACCCTTGCAGGCAGTTACGGAACGGTACAGGGCCCTAGGGAACTTTACCAGCCACTACGGAACTCTACGGGCCCCTATGGAACCCTGCAGAACCCTCCAGAACCTTACAGAATCCCACGGATTCCTACAGACTCCTGCGGGCACTTACTCAACCCTAGAGGACCCTACGGAACACTGCCAGCCCCTATGGAAGGAACCCTACGGGCCCCTACAGAACACTACTGGCTCCTGCGGTACTCTACAGGCCTCTAGGGAACCTACGAAGCTCTACGGAGCCCTATGGATCCTTACGGAACAGTACGGGCCCCTTCAGACCTCTGCGGGCGCTTATGGAAACCTACAGGACCCTACGGAACTGTACGAGACTCTACAGGCCCCTAGGGAACACCACAGGCCCCTACGGAACCGTACGAGACTCTACAGGCCCCTAGGGAACACCACAGGCCCCTACGGAACCCTACACAACCATGCGGAAACTTATGGCACCCTACCAGCTCCTACCAACCCCTGCGGGCACTTACACAACCCTACAGGCCCCTACGGAAATCTACGGGACTCCACAGGCCCCTAGGGAAGCCTACAGATTTCGACGGAACCCTACGAGCCCCTCTGGAACCCTACAGAATACTCCAGGACCCGACAGCACTTTACAAGACCCTTAGCAACACAACAGAACCTCACTAAAACCCTATGGGCTCCTACAGAACACTGCAGGTGCCTATGGAACCCTACAGACCCCTACGGAACACTACCAGCCGCTACGGAAACCTATGGCCCCTACGGAACTCTACGGAACCTGACAGAAACACTGTGCGCCCCTACAGGCCCTTGCGGGCACTTGCAGAACTCTGCAGGAACCCATGGAACTTTATGGAACCCTACCAGCCCCTACGGAAGCCTAAAGACCCTTGCAGGCAGTTACGGAACGGTACAGGGCCCTAGGGAACTTTACCAGCCACTACGGAACTCTACGGGCCCCTATGGAACCCTGCAGAACCCTCCAGAACCTTACAGAATCCCACGGATTCCTACAGACTCCTGCGGGCACTTACTCAACCCTAGAGGACCCTACGGAACACTGCCAGCCCCTATGGAAGGAACCCTACGGGGCCCTACAGAACACTACTGGCTCCTGCGGTACTCTACAGGCCTCTAGGGAACCTACGAAGCTCTACGGAGCCCTATGGATCCTTACGGAACAGTACGGGCCCCTTCAGACCTCTGCGGGCGCTTATGGAAACCTACAGGACCCTACGGAACACTACCAGCCGCTACGGAAACCTATGGCCCCTACGGAACTCTACGGAACCTGACAGAAACACTGTGCGCCCCTACAGGCCCTTGCGGGCACTTGCAGAACTCTGCAGGAACCCATGGAACTTTATGGAACCCTACCAGCCCCTACGGAAGCCTAAAGACCCTTGCAGGCAGTTACGGAACGGTACAGGGCCCTAGGGAACTTTACCAGCCACTACGGAACTCTACGGGCCCCTATGGAACCCTGCAGAACCCTCCAGAACCTTACAGAATCCCACGGATTCCTACAGACTCCTGCGGGCACTTACTCAACCCTAGAGGACCCTACGGAACACTGCCAGCCCCTATGGAAGGAACCCTACGGGGCCCTACAGAACACTACTGGCTCCTGCGGTACTCTACAGGCCTCTAGGGAACCTACGAAGCTCTACGGAGCCCTATGGATCCTTACGGAACAGTACGGGCCCCTTCAGACCTCTGCGGGCGCTTATGGAAACCTACAGGACCCTACGGAACTGTACGAGACTCTACAGGCCCCTAGGGAACATCACAGGCCCCTACGGAACCCTACACAACCCTCTGGAAACTTATGGCACCCTACAAGCTCCTACCAACCCCTGCGGGCACTTACACAACCCTACAGGCCCCTACGGAAATCTACGGGACTCCACGGGCCCCTAGGGAAGCCTACAGATTTCGACGGAAACCTACGAGCCCCTCTGGAACCCTACAGAATACTCCAGGACCCGACAGCACTCTACAAGACCCTTAGCAACACAACGGAACCTCACTAAAACCCTATGGGCTCCTACAGAACACTGCAGGTGCCTACGGAACCCTACAGACCCCTACGGAACACTACCAGCCGCTACGGAAACCTATGGCCCCTACGGAACTCTACGGAACCTGACAGAAACACTGTGCGCCCCTACAGGCCCTTGCGGGCACTTGCAGAACTCTGCAGGAACCCATGGAACTTTATGGAACCCTACCAGCCCCTACGGAAGCCTAAAGACCCTTGCAGGCAGTTACGGAACGGTACAGGGCCCTAGGGAACTTTACCAGCCACTACGGAACTCTACGGGCCCCTACGGAACCCTGCAGAACCCTCCAGAACCTTACAGAATCCCACGGATTCCTACAGACTCCTGCGGGCACTTACTCAACCCTAGAGGACCCTACGGAACACTGCCAGCCCCTATGGAAGGAACCCTATGGGCCCCTACAGAACACTACTGGCTCCTGCGGTACTCTACAGGCCTCTAGGGAACCTACGAAGCTCTACGGAGCCCTATGGATCCTTACGGAACAGTACGGGCCCCTTCAGACCTCTGCGGGCGCTTATGGAAACCTACAGGACCCTACGGAACTGTACGAGACTCTACAGGCCCCTAGGGAACACCACAGGCCCCTACGGAACCGTACGAGACTCTACAGGCCCCTAGGGAACACCACAGGCCCCTACGGAACCCTACACAACCCTCTGGAAACTTATGGCACCCTACAAGCTCCTACCAACCCCTGCGGGCACTTACACAACCCTACAGGCCCCTACGGAAATCTACGGGACTCCACGGGCCCCTAGGGAAGCCTACAGATTTTGACGGAACCCTACGAGCCCCTCTGGAACCCTACAGAATACTCCAGGACCCGACAGCACTCTACAACACCCTTAGCAACACAACGGAACCTCACTAAAACCCTATGGGCTCCTACAGAACACTGCAGGTGCCTACGGAACCCTACAGACCCCTACGGAATACTACCAGCCGCTACGGAAACCTATGGCCCCTACGGAACTCTACGGAACCTGACAGAAACACTGTGCGCCCCTACAGGCCCTTGCGGGCACTTGCAGAACTCTGCAGGAACCCATGGAACTTTATGGAACCCTACCAGCCCCTACGGAAGCCTAAAGACCCTTGCAGGCAGTTACGGAACGGTACAGGGCCCTAGGGAACTTTACCAGCCACTACGGAACTCTACGGGCCCCTACGGAACCCTGCAGAACCCTCCAGAACCTTACAGAATCCCACGGATTCCTACAGACTCCTGCGGGCACTTACTCAACCCTAGAGGACCCTACGGAACACTGCCAGCCCCTATGGAAGGAACCCTACGGGCCCCTACAGAACACTACTGGCTCCTGCGGTACTCTACAGGCCTCTAGGGAACCTACGAAGCTCTACGGAGCCCTATGGATCCTTACGGAACAGTACGGGCCCCTTCAGACCTCTGCGGGCGCTTATGGAAACCTACAGGACCCTACGGAACTGTACGAGACTCTACAGGCCCCTAGGGAACACCACAGGCCCCTACGGAACCGTACGAGACTCTACAGGCCCCTAGGGAACACCACAGGCCCCTACGGAACCCTACACAACCCTCTGGAAACTTATGGCACCCTACAAGCTCCTACCAACCCCTGCGGGCACTTACACAACCCTACAGGCCCCTACGGAAATCTACGGGACTCCACGGGCCCCTATGGAAGCCTACAGATTTTGACGGAACCCTACGAGCCCCTCTGGAACCCTACAGAATACTCCAGGACCCGACAGCACTCTACAAGACCCTTAGCAACACAACGGAACCTCACTAAAACCCTATGGGCTCCTACAGAACACTGCAGGTGCCTACGGAACCCTACAGACCCCTACGGAATACTACCAGCCGCTACGGAAACCTATGGCCCCTACGGAACTCTACGGAACCTGACAGAAACACTGTGCGCCCCTACAGGCCCTTGCGGGCACTTGCAGAACTCTGCAGGAACCCATGGAACTTTATGGAACCCTACCAGCCCCTACGGAAGCCTAAAGACCCTTGCAGGCAGTTACGGAACGGTACAGGGCCCTAGGGAACTTTACCAGCCACTACGGAACTCTACGGGCCCCTACGGAACCCTGCAGAACCCTCCAGAACCTTACAGAATCCCACGGATTCCTACAGACTCCTGCGGGCACTTACTCAACCCTAGAGGACCCTACGGAACACTGCCAGCCCCTATGGAAGGAACCCTACGGGCCCCTACAGAACACTACTGGCTCCTGCGGTACTCTACAGGCCTCTAGGGAACCTATGAAGCTCTACGGAGCCCTATGGATCCTTACGGAACAGTACGGGCCCCTTCAGACCTCTGCGGGTGCTTATGGAAACCTACAGGACCCTACGGAACCGTACGAGACTCTACAGGCCCCTAGGGAACACCACAGGCCCCTACGGAACCCTACACAACCCTCTGGAAACTTATGGCACCCTACAAGCTCCTACCAACCCCTGCGGGCACTTACACAACCCTACAGGCCCCTACGGAAATCTACGGGACTCCACGGGCCCCTAGGGAAGCCTACAGATTTTGACGGAACCCTACGAGCCCCTCTGGAACCCTACAGAATACTCCAGGACCCGACAGCACTCTACAAGACCCTTAGCAACACAACGGAACCTCACTAAAACCCTATGGGCTCCTACAGAACACTGCAGGTGCCTACGGAACCCTACAGACCCCTACGGAATACTACCAGCCGCTACGGAAACCTATGGCCCCTACAGAACTCTACGGAACCTGACAGAAACACTGTGCGCCCCTACAGGCCCTTGCGGGCACTTGCAGAACTCTGCAGGAACCCACGGAACTTTATGGAACCCTACCAGCCCCTACGGAAGCCTAAAGACCCTTGCAGGCAGTTACGGAACGGTACAGGGCCCTAGGGAACTTTACCAGCCACTACGGAACTCTACGGGCCCCTACGGAACCCTGCAGAACCCTCCAGAACCTTACAGAATCCCACGGATTCCTACAGACTCCTGCGGGCACTTACTCAACCCTAGAGGACCCTACGGAAGACTGCCAGCCCCTATGGAAGGAACCCTACGGGCCCCTACAGAACACTACTGGCTCCTGCGGTACTCTACAGGCCTCTAGGGAACCTACGAAGCTCTACGGAGCCCTATGGATCCTTACGGAACAGTACGGGCCCCTTCAGACCTCTGCGGGCGCTTATGGAAACCTACAGGACCCTACGGAACTGTACGAGACTCTACAGGCCCCTAGGGAACACCACAGGCCCCTATGGAACCCTACGAGACTCTACAGGCCCCTAGGGAACACCACAGGCCCCTACGGAACCCTACACAACCATGCGGAAACTTATGGCACCCTACAAGCTCCTACCAACCCCTGCGGGCACTTACACAACCCTACAGGCCCCTACGGAAATCTACGGGACTCCACGGGCCCCTAGGGAAGCCTACAGATTTCGACGGAAACCTACGAGCCCCTCTGGAACCCTACAGAATACTCCAGGACCCGACAGCACTCTACAAGACCCTTAGCAACACAACGGAACCTCACTAAAACCCTATGGGCTCCTACAGAACACTGCAGGTGCCTACGGA
This sequence comes from Numenius arquata, assembly GCF_964106895.1. Lineage (NCBI taxonomy): Eukaryota > Metazoa > Chordata > Aves > Charadriiformes > Scolopacidae > Numenius > Numenius arquata. The sequence continues at coordinate 61,038 of NW_027415785.1, read as the reverse complement.
ACCCTACAGACCCCTACGGAACACTACCAGCCGCTACGGAAACCTATGGCCCCTACGGAACTCTACGGAACCTGACAGAAACACTGTGCGCCCCTACAGGCCCTTGCGGGCACTTGCAGAACTCTGCAGGAACCCATGGAACTTTATGGAACCCTACCAGCCCCTACGGAAGCCTAAAGACCCTTGCAGGCAGTTACGGAACGGTACAGGGCCCTAGGGAACTTTACCAGCCACTACGGAACTCTACGGGCCCCTACGGAACCCTGCAGAACCCTCCAGAACCTTACAGAATCCCACGGATTCCTACAGACTCCTGCGGGCACTTACTCAACCCTAGAGGACCCTACGGAACACTGCCAGCCCCTATGGAAGGAACCCTATGGGCCCCTACAGAACACTACTGGCTCCTGCGGTACTCTACAGGCCTCTAGGGAACCTACGAAGCTCTACGGAGCCCTATGGATCCTTACGGAACAGTACGGGCCCCTTCAGACCTCTGCGGGCGCTTATGGAAACCTACAGGACCCTACGGAACTGTACGAGACTCTACAGGCCCCTAGGGAACACCACAGGCCCCTACGGAACCGTACGAGACTCTACAGGCCCCTAGGGAACACCACAGGCCCCTACGGAACCCTACACAACCCTCTGGAAACTTATGGCACCCTACAAGCTCCTACCAACCCCTGCGGGCACTTACACAACCCTACAGGCCCCTACGGAAATCTACGGGACTCCACGGGCCCCTAGGGAAGCCTACAGATTTTGACGGAACCCTACGAGCCCCTCTGGAACCCTACAGAATACTCCAGGACCCGACAGCACTCTACAACACCCTTAGCAACACAACGGAACCTCACTAAAACCCTATGGGCTCCTACAGAACACTGCAGGTGCCTACGGAACCCTACAGACCCCTACGGAATACTACCAGCCGCTACGGAAACCTATGGCCCCTACGGAACTCTACGGAACCTGACAGAAACACTGTGCGCCCCTACAGGCCCTTGCGGGCACTTGCAGAACTCTGCAGGAACCCATGGAACTTTATGGAACCCTACCAGCCCCTACGGAAGCCTAAAGACCCTTGCAGGCAGTTACGGAACGGTACAGGGCCCTAGGGAACTTTACCAGCCACTACGGAACTCTACGGGCCCCTACGGAACCCTGCAGAACCCTCCAGAACCTTACAGAATCCCACGGATTCCTACAGACTCCTGCGGGCACTTACTCAACCCTAGAGGACCCTACGGAACACTGCCAGCCCCTATGGAAGGAACCCTACGGGCCCCTACAGAACACTACTGGCTCCTGCGGTACTCTACAGGCCTCTAGGGAACCTACGAAGCTCTACGGAGCCCTATGGATCCTTACGGAACAGTACGGGCCCCTTCAGACCTCTGCGGGCGCTTATGGAAACCTACAGGACCCTACGGAACTGTACGAGACTCTACAGGCCCCTAGGGAACACCACAGGCCCCTACGGAACCGTACGAGACTCTACAGGCCCCTAGGGAACACCACAGGCCCCTACGGAACCCTACACAACCCTCTGGAAACTTATGGCACCCTACAAGCTCCTACCAACCCCTGCGGGCACTTACACAACCCTACAGGCCCCTACGGAAATCTACGGGACTCCACGGGCCCCTATGGAAGCCTACAGATTTTGACGGAACCCTACGAGCCCCTCTGGAACCCTACAGAATACTCCAGGACCCGACAGCACTCTACAAGACCCTTAGCAACACAACGGAACCTCACTAAAACCCTATGGGCTCCTACAGAACACTGCAGGTGCCTACGGAACCCTACAGACCCCTACGGAATACTACCAGCCGCTACGGAAACCTATGGCCCCTACGGAACTCTACGGAACCTGACAGAAACACTGTGCGCCCCTACAGGCCCTTGCGGGCACTTGCAGAACTCTGCAGGAACCCATGGAACTTTATGGAACCCTACCAGCCCCTACGGAAGCCTAAAGACCCTTGCAGGCAGTTACGGAACGGTACAGGGCCCTAGGGAACTTTACCAGCCACTACGGAACTCTACGGGCCCCTACGGAACCCTGCAGAACCCTCCAGAACCTTACAGAATCCCACGGATTCCTACAGACTCCTGCGGGCACTTACTCAACCCTAGAGGACCCTACGGAACACTGCCAGCCCCTATGGAAGGAACCCTACGGGCCCCTACAGAACACTACTGGCTCCTGCGGTACTCTACAGGCCTCTAGGGAACCTATGAAGCTCTACGGAGCCCTATGGATCCTTACGGAACAGTACGGGACCCTTCAGACCTCTGAGGGTGCTTATGGAAACCTACAGGACCCTACGGAACCGTACGAGACTCTACAGGCCCCTAGGGAACACCACAGGCCCCTACGGAACCCTACACAACCCTCTGGAAACTTATGGCACCCTACAAGCTCCTACCAACCCCTGCGGGCACTTACACAACCCTACAGGCCCCTACGGAAATCTACGGGACTCCACGGGCCCCTAGGGAAGCCTACAGATTTTGACGGAACCCTACGAGCCCCTCTGGAACCCTACAGAATACTCCAGGACCCGACAGCACTCTACAAGACCCTTAGCAACACAACGGAACCTCACTAAAACCCTATGGGCTCCTACAGAACACTGCAGGTGCCTACGGAACCCTACAGACCCCTACGGAATACTACCAGCCGCTACGGAAACCTATGGCCCCTACAGAACTCTACGGAACCTGACAGAAACACTGTGCGCCCCTACAGGCCCTTGCGGGCACTTGCAGAACTCTGCAGGAACCCACGGAACTTTATGGAACCCTACCAGCCCCTACGGAAGCCTAAAGACCCTTGCAGGCAGTTACGGAACGGTACAGGGCCCTAGGGAACTTTACCAGCCACTACGGAACTCTACGGGCCCCTACGGAACCCTGCAGAACCCTCCAGAACCTTACAGAATCCCACGGATTCCTACAGACTCCTGCGGGCACTTACTCAACCCTAGAGGACCCTACGGAAGACTGCCAGCCCCTATGGAAGGAACCCTACGGGCCCCTACAGAACACTACTGGCTCCTGCGGTACTCTACAGGCCTCTAGGGAACCTACGAAGCTCTACGGAGCCCTATGGATCCTTACGGAACAGTACGGGCCCCTTCAGACCTCTGCGGGCGCTTATGGAAACCTACAGGACCCTACGGAACTGTACGAGACTCTACAGGCCCCTAGGGAACACCACAGGCCCCTATGGAACCCTACGAGACTCTACAGGCCCCTAGGGAACACCACAGGCCCCTACGGAACCCTACACAACCATGCGGAAACTTATGGCACCCTACAAGCTCCTACCAACCCCTGCGGGCACTTACACAACCCTACAGGCCCCTACGGAAATCTACGGGACTCCACGGGCCCCTAGGGAAGCCTACAGATTTCGACGGAAACCTACGAGCCCCTCTGGAACCCTACAGAATACTCCAGGACCCGACAGCACTCTACAAGACCCTTAGCAACACAACGGAACCTCACTAAAACCCTATGGGCTCCTACAGAACACTGCAGGTGCCTACGGAACCCTACAGACCCCTACGGAATACTACCAGCCGCTATGGAAACCTATGGCCCCTACAGAACTCTACGGAACCTGACAGAAACACTGTGGGCCCCTACAGGCCCTTGCGGGCACTTGCAGAACTCTGCAGGAACCCATGGAACTTTATGGAACCCTACCAGCCCCTACGGAAGCCTAAAGACCCTTGCAGGCAGTTACGGAACGGTACAGGGCCCTAGGGAACTTTACCAGCCACTACGGAACTCTACGGGCCCCTATGGAACCCTGCAGAACCCTCCGGAACCTTACAGAATCCCACGGATTCCTACAGACTCCTGCGGGCACTTACTCAACCCTAGAGGCCCCTACGGAACACTGCCAGCCCCTATGGAAGGAACCCTACGGGGCCCTACAGAACACTACTGGCTCCTGCGGTACTCTACAGGCCTCTAGGGAACCTACAAAGCTCTACGGAGCCTTATGGATCCTTACGGAACAGTACGGGCCCCTTCAGACCTCTGCGGGCGCTTATGGAAACCTACAGGACCCTACGGAACTGTACGAGACTCTACAGGCCCCTAGGGAACACCACAGGCCCCTACGGAACCCTACACAACCCTCTGGAAACTTATGGAACCCTACAAGCTCCTACCAACCCCTGTGGGCACTTACACAACCCTACAGGCCCCTACGGAAATCTACGGGACTCCACGGGCCCCTAGGGAAGCCTACAGATTTTGACGGAACCCTACGAGCCCCTCTGGAACCCTACAGAATACTCCAGGACCCGACAGCACTCTACAAGACCCTTAGCAACACAACGGAACCTCACTAAAACCCTATGGGCTCCTACAGAACACTGCAGGTGCCTACGGAACCCTACAGACCCCTACGGAATACTACCAGCCGCTACGGAAACCTATGGCCCCTACAGAACTCTACGGAACCTGACAGAAACACTGTGCGCCCCTACAGGCCCTTGCGGGCACTTGCAGAACTCTGCAGGAACCCACGGAACTTTATGGAACCCTACCAGCCCCTACGGAAGCCTAAAGACCCTTGCAGGCAGTTACGGAACGGTACAGGGCCCTAGGGAACTTTACCAGCCACTACGGAACTCTACGGGCCCCTACGGAACCCTGCAGAACCCTCCAGAACCTTACAGAATCCCACGGATTCCTACAGACTCCTGCGGGCACTTACTCAACCCTAGAGGACCCTACGGAACACTGCCAGCCCCTATGGAAGGAACCCTACGGGCCCCTACAGAACACTACTGGCTCCTGCGGTACTCTACAGGCCTCTAGGGAACCTACGAAGCTCTACGGAGCCCTATGGATCCTTACGGAACAGTACGGGCCCCTTCAGACCTCTGCGGGCGCTTATGGAAACCTACAGGACCCTACGGAACTGTACGAGACTCTACAGGCCCCTAGGGAACACCACAGGCCCCTACGGAACCGTACGAGACTCTACAGGCCCGTAGGGAACACCACAGGCCCCTACGGAACCCTACACAACCATGCGGAAACTTATGGCACCCTACAAGCTCCTACCAACCCCTGCGGGCACTTACACAACCCTACAGGCCCCTACGGAAATCTACGGGACTCCACGGGCCCCTAGGGAAGCCTACAGATTTCGACGGAAACCTACGAGCCCCTCTGGAACCCTACAGAATACTCCAGGACCCGACAGCACTCTACAAGACCCTTAGCAACACAACGGAACCTCACTAAAACCCTATGGGCTCCTACAGAACACTGCAGGTGCCTACGGAACCCTACAGACCCCTACGGAATACTACCAGCCGCTATGGAAACCTATGGCCCCTACAGAACTCTACGGAACCTGACAGAAACACTGTGGGCCCCTACAGGCCCTTGCGGGCACTTGCAGAACTCTGCAGGAACCCATGGAACTTTATGGAACCCTACCAGCCCCTACGGAAGCCTAAAGACCCTTGCAGGCAGTTACGGAACGGTACAGGGCCCTAGGGAACTTTACCAGCCACTACGGAACTCTACGGGCCCCTATGGAACCCTGCAGAACCCTCCGGAACCTTACAGAATCCCACGGATTCCTACAGACTCCTGCGGGCACTTACTCAACCCTAGAGGCCCCTACGGAACACTGCCAGCCCCTATGGAAGGAACCCTACGGGGCCCTACAGAACACTACTGGCTCCTGCGGTACTCTACAGGCCTCTAGGGAACCTACAAAGCTCTACGGAGCCTTATGGATCCTTACGGAACAGTACGGGCCCCTTCAGACCTCTGCGGGCGCTTATGGAAACCTACAGGACCCTACGGAACTGTACGAGACTCTACAGGCCCCTAGGGAACACCACAGGCCCCTACGGAACCCTACACAACCCTCTGGAAACTTATGGAACCCTACAAGCTCCTACCAACCCCTGTGGGCACTTACACAACCCTACAGGCCCCTACGGAAATCTACGGGACTCCACGGGCCCCTAGGGAAGCCTACAGATTTCGACGGAAACCTACGAGCCCCTCTGGAACCCTACAGAATACTCCAGGACCCGACAGCACTCTACAACACCCTTAGCAACACAACGGAACCTCACTAAAACCCTATGGGCTTCTACAGAACACTGCAGGTGCCTACGGAACCCTACAGACCCCTACGGAATACTACCAGCCGCTATGGAAACCTATGGCCCCTACGGAACTCTACGGAACCTGACAGAAACACTGTGCGCCCCTACAGGCCCTTGCGGGCACTTGCAGAACTCTGCAGGAACCCATGGAACTTTATGGAACCCTACCAGCCCCTACGGAAGCCTAAAGACCCTTGCAGGCAGTTACGGAACGGTACAGGGCCCTAGGGAACTTTACCAGCCACTACGGAACTCTACGGGCCCCTATGGAACCCTGCAGAACCCTCCGGAACCTTACAGAATCCCACGGATTCCTACAGACTCCTGCGGGCACTTACTCAACCCTAGAGGCCCCTACGGAACACTGCCAGCCCCTATGGAAGGAACCCTACGGGCCCCTACAGAACACTACTGGCTCCTGCGGTACTCTACAGGCCTCTAGGGAACCTACAAAGCTCTACGGAGCCTTATGGATCCTTACGGAACAGTACGGGCCCCTTCAGACCTCTGCGGGCGCTTATGGAAACCTACAGGACCCTACGGAACTGTACGAGACTCTACAGGCCCCTAGGGAACACCACAGGCCCCTACGGAACCCTACACAACCCTCTGGAAACTTATGGAACCCTACAAGCTCCTACCAACCCCTGCGGGCACTTACACAACCCTACAGGCCCCTACGGAAATCTACGGGACTCCACGGGCCCCTAGGGAAGCCTACAGATTTTGACGGAACCCTACGAGCCCCTCTGGAACCCTACAGAATACTCCAGGACCCGACAGCACTCTACAACACCCTTAGCAACACAACGGAACCTCACTAAAACCCTATGGGCTCCTACAGAACACTGCAGGTGCCTATGGAACCCTACAGACCCCTACGGAACACTACCAGCCGCTACGGAAACCTATGGCCCCTACGGAACTCTACGGAACCTGACAGAAACACTGTGCGCCCCTACAGGCCCTTGCGGGCACTTGCAGAACTCTGCAGGAACCCATGGAACTTTATGGAACCCTACCAGCCCCTACGGAAGCCTAAAGACCCTTGCAGGCAGTTACGGAACGGTACAGGGCCCTAGGGAACTTTACCAGCCACTACGGAACTCTACGGGCCCCTACGGAACCCTGCAGAACCCTCCAGAACCTTACAGAATCCCACGGATTCCTACAGACTCCTGCGGGCACTTACTCAACCCTAGAGGACCCTACGGAACACTGCCAGCCCCTATGGAAGGAACTCTACGGGCCCCTACAGAACACTACTGGCTCCTGCGGTACTCTACAGGCCTCTAGGGAACCTACGAAGCTCTACGGAGCCCTATGGATCCTTACGGAACAGTACGGGCCCCTTCAGACCTCTGCGGGCGCTTATGGAAACCTACAGGACCCTACGGAACTGTACGAGACTCTACAGGCCCCTAGGGAACACCACAGGCCCCTACGGAACCCTACGAGACTCTACAGGCTCCTAGGGAACACCACAGGCCCCTACGGAACCCTACACAACCATGCGGAAACTTATGGCACCCTACAAGCTCCTACCAACCCCTGCGGGCACTTACACAACCCTACAGGCCCCTACGGAAATCTACGGGACTCCACGGGCCCCTAGGGAAGCCTACAGATTTCGACGGAACCCTACGAGCCCCTCTGGAACCCTACAAAATACTCCAGGACCCAACAGCACTCTACAAGACCCTTAGCAACACAACGGAACCTCACTAAAACCCTATGGGCTCCTACAGAACACTGCAGGTGCCTACGGAACCCTACAGACCCCTACGGAACACTACCAGCCGCTACGGAAACCTATGGCCCCTACGGAACTCTACGGAACCTGACAGAAACACTGTGGGCCCCTACAGGCCCTTGCGGGGACTTGCAGAACTCTGCAGGAACCCATGGAACTTTATGGAACCCTACCAGCCCCTATGGAAGCCTAAAGACCCTTGCAGGCAGTTATGGAACGGTACAGGGCCCTAGGGAACTTTACCAGCCACTACGGAACTCTACGGGCCCCTACGGAACCCTGCAGAACCCTCCAGAACCTTACAGAATCCCACGGATTCCTACAGACTCCTGCGGGCACTTACTCAACCCTAGAGGACCCTACGGAACACTGCCAGCCCCTATGGAAGGAACTCTACGGGCCCCTACAGAACACTACTGGCTCCTGCGGTACTCTACAGGCCTCTAGGGAACCTACGAAGCTCTACGGAGCCTTATGGATCCTTACGGAACAGTACGGGCCCCTTCAGACCTCTGCGGGCGCTTATGGAAACCTACAGGACCCTACGGAACCGTACGAGACTCTACAGGCCCATAGGGAACACCACAGGACCCTACGGAACCGTACGAGACTCTACAGGCCCCTAGGGAACACCACCGGCCCCTACGGAACCCTACACAACCATGCGGAAACTTATGGCACCCTACAAGCTCCTACCAACCTCTGCGGGCACTTACACAACCCTACAGGTCCCTACGGAAATCTATGGGACTCCACGGGCCCCTAGGGAAGCCTACAGATTTCGACGGAACCCTACGAGCCCCTCTGGAACCCTACAGAATACTCCAGAACCCGACAGCACTCTACAAGACCCTTAGCAACACAACGGAACCTCACTAAAACCCTATGGGCTCCTACAGAACACTGCAGGTGCCTACGGAACCCTACAGACCCCTACGGAACACTACCAGCCGCTATGGAAACCTATGGCCCCTACGGAACTCTACGGAACCTGACAGAAACACTGTGCGCCCCTACAGGCCCTTGCGGGCACTTGCAGAACTCTGCAGGAACCCACGGAACTTTATGGAACCCTACCAGCCCCTACGGAAGCCTAAAGACCCTTGCAGGCAGTTACGGAACGGTACAGGGCCCTAGGGAACTTTACCAGCCACTACGGAACTCTACGGGCCCCTACAGAACCCTGCAGAACCCTCCAGAACCTTACAGAATCCCACGGATTCCTACAGACTCCTGCAGGCACTTACTCAACCCTAGAGGACCCTACGGAACACTGCCAGCCCCTATGGAAGGAACCCTACGGGCCCCTACAGAACACTACTGGCTCCTGCGGTACTCTACAGGCCTCTAGGGAACCTACGAAGCTCTACGGAGCCCTATGGATCCTTACGGAACAGTACGGGCCCCTTCAGACCTCTGCGGGTGCTTATGGAAACCTACAGGACCCTACGGAACCGTACGAGACTCTACAGGCCCCTAGGGAACACCACAGGCCCCTACGGAACCCTACACAACCCTCTGGAAACTTATGGCACCCTACAAGCTCCTACCAACCCCTGCGGGCACTTACACAACCCTACAGGCCCCTACGGAAATCTACGGGACTCCACGGGCCCCTAGGGAAGCCTACAGATTTCGACGGAACCCTACGAGCCCCTCTGGAACCCTACAGAATACTCCAGGACCCGACAGCACTCTACAACACCCTTAGCAACACAACGGAACCTCACTAAAACCCTATGGGCTCCTACAGAACACTGCAGGTGCCTATGGAACCCTACAGACCCCTACGGAACACTACCAGCCGCTACGGAAACCTATGGCCCCTACAGAACTCTACGGAACCTGACAGAAACACTGTGCGCCCCTACAGGCCCTTGCGGGCACTTGCAGAACTCTGCAGGAACCCATGGAACTTTATGGAACCCTACCAGCCCCTACGGAAGCCTAAAGACCCTTGCAGGCAGTTATGGAACGGTACAGGGCCCTAGGGAACTTTACCAGCCACTACGGAACTCTACGGGCCCCTACGGAACCCTGCAGAACCCTCCAGAACCTTACAGAATCCCACGGATTCCTACAGACTCCTGCGGGCACTTACTCAACCCTAGAGGACCCTACGGAACACTGCCAGCCCCTATGGAAGGAACTCTACGGGCCCCTACAGAACACTACTGGCTCCTGCGGTACTCTACAGGCCTCTAGGGAACCTACGAAGCTCTACGGAGCCTTATGGATCCTTACGGAACAGTACGGGCCCCTTCAGACCTCTGCGGGCGCTTATGGAAACCTACAGGACCCTACGGAACCGTACGAGACTCTACAGGCCCATAGGGAACACCACAGGACCCTACGGAACCGTACGAGACTCTACAGGCCCCTAGGGAACACCACCGGCCCCTAAGGAACCCTACACAACCATGCGGAAACTTATGGCACCCTACAAGCTCCTACCAACCCCTGCGGGCACTTACACAACCCTACAGGTCCCTACGGAAATCTACGGGGCTCCACGGGCCCCTAGGGAAGCCTACAGATTTCGACGGAACCCTACGAGCCCCTCTGGAACCCTACAGAATACTCCAGAACCCGACAGCACTCTACAAGACCCTTAGCAACACAACGGAACCTCACTAAAACCCTATGGGCTCCTACAGAACACTGCAGGTGCCTACGGAACCCTACAGACCCCTACGGAATACTACCAGCCGCTATGGAAACCTATGGCCCCTACGGAACTCTACGGAACCTGACAGAAACACTGTGCGCCCCTACAGGCCCTTGCGGGCACTTGCAGAACTCTGCAGGAACCCACGGAACTTTATGGAACCCTACCAGCCCCTACGGAAGCCTAAAGACCCTTGCAGGCAGTTACGGAACGGTACAGGGCCCTAGGGAACTTTACCAGCCACTACGGAACTCTACGGGCCCCTACGGAACCCTGCAGAACCCTCCAGAACCTTACAGAATCCCACGGATTCCTACAGACTCCTGCGGGCACTTACTCAACCCTAGAGGACCCTACGGAACACTGCCAGCCCCTATGGAAGGAACCCTACGGGCCCCTACAGAACACTACTGGCTCCTGCGGTACTCTACAGGCCTCTAGGGAACCTACGAAGCTCTACGGAGCCCTATGGATCCTTACGGAACAGTACGGGCCCCTTCAGACCTCTGCGGGTGCTTATGGAAACCTACAGGACCCTACGGAACTGTACGAGACTCTACAGGCCCCTAGGGAACACCACAGGCCCCTACGGAACCCTACACAACCCTCTGGAAACTTATGGAACCCTACAAGCTCCTACCAACCCCTGCGGGCACTTACACAACCCTACAGGCCCCTACGGAAATCTACAGGACTCCACGGGCCCCTAGGGAAGCCTACAGATTTCGACGGAACCCTACGAGCCCCTCTGGAACCCTACAGAATACTCCAGGACCCGACAGCACTCTACAACACCCTTAGCAACACAACGGAACCTCACTAAAACCCTATGGGCTCCTACAGAACACTGCAGGTGCCTATGGAACCCTACAGACCCCTACGGAACACTACCAGCCGCTACGGAAACCTATGGCCCCTACAGAACTCTACGGAACCTGACAGAAACACTGTGCGCCCCTACAGGCCCTTGCGGGCACTTGCAGAACTCTGCAGGAACCCATGGAACTTTATGGAACCCTACCAGCCCCTACGGAAGCCTAAAGACCCTTGCAGGCAGTTATGGAACGGTACAGGGCCCTACGGAACTTTACCAGCCACTACGGAACTCTACGGGCCCCTACGGAACCCTGCAGAACCCTCCAGAACCTTACAGAATCCCACGGATTCCTACAGACTCCTGCGGGCACTTACTCAACCCTAGAGGACCCTACGGAACACTGCCAGCCCCTATGGACGGAACCCTACGGGCCCCTACAGAACACTACTGGCTCCTGCGGTACTCTACAGGCCTCTAGGGAACCTACGAAGCTCTACGGAGCCCTATGGATCCTTACGGAACAGTACGGGCCCCTTCAGACCTCTGTGGGCGCTTATGGAAACCTACAGGACCCTACGGAACTGTACGAGACTCTACAGGCCCCTAGGGAACACCACAGGCCCCTACGGTACCCTACACAACCCTCTGGAAACTTATGGAACCCTACAAGCTCCTACCAACCCCTGCGGGCACTTACACAACCCTACAGGCCCCTACGGAAATCTACGGGACTCCACGGGCCCCTAGGGAAGCCTACAGATTTTGACGGAACCCTACGAGCCCCTCTGGAACCCTACAGAATACTCCAGGACCCGACAGCACTCTACAAGACCCTTAGCAACACAACGGAACCTCACTAAAACCCTGTGGGCTCCTACAGAACACTGCAGGTGCCTACGGAACCCTACAGACCCCTACAGAATACTACCAGCCACTACGGAAACCTATGGCCCCTACGGAACTCTACGGAACCTGACAGTAACACTGTGGGCCCCTACAGGCCCTTGCGGGCACTTGCAGAACTCTGCAGGAACCCACGGAACTTTATGGAACCCTACCAGCCCCTACGGAAGCCTAAAGACCCTTGCAGGCAGTTATGGAACGGTACAGGGCCCTAGGGAACTTTACCAGCCACTACGGAACTCTACGGGCCCCTACGGAACCCTGCAGAACCCTCCAGAACCTTACAGAATCCCACAGACTCCTGCGGGCACTTACACAACCCTAGAGGACCCTACGGAACACTGCCAGCCCCTACAAAAGGAACCCTACGGGCCCCTACAGAACACTACTGGCTCCTGCGGTACTCTACAGGCCTCTAGGGAACCTACAAAGCTCTACGGAGCCCTATGGATCCTTACGGAACAGTACGGGCCCCTTCAGACCTCTGCGGGCGCTTATGGAAACCTACAGGACCCTACGGAACTGTACGAGACTCTACAGGCCCCTAGGGAACACCACAGGCCCCTACGGAACCCTACACAACCATGCGGAAACTTATGGCACCCTACAAGCTCCTACCAACCCCTGCGGGCACTTACACAACCCTACAGGCCCCTAAGGAAATCTACGGGACTCTACGGGCCCCTAGGGAAGCCTACAGATTTCGACGGAACCCTACGAGCCCCTCTGGAACCCTACAGAGTCCCAAGCTCTGGAACCCTAGTCCGAGCTCGGCGTTGTACCAGCGTGCGCCTCTGCGTGTTGCTGCGCGTCCTCCCGACTACGCCGATCCTTCACCCCGCTCTTCGGGGTGTCGTCAGGCGCTCTCCTGAGCAAGCCGCGCTACCACCGTGCACCTCCGGGTGTCGCTGCGCGTCCTCACGACCACGCCGATCCTTCACCCCGCTCTTCGGGCTGCCGCCGGGCACTGTCCGAGCTTGCCCTTGTACCAGCGTGCACCTCTGCGTGTCGCTGCGCGTCCTCCCGACCACGCCGATTCATCACCCCGCTCTTCAGGGTGATGCGGGGCTCTCCCGAGCTCGCCGCGCTACTACCGTGCTCCTCTGGGTGTCGCAGTGCGCCTCCCGACCACGCCGTATATACACCCCGCTCGGCAGGGTGCCTCCGGGCGCTCTGCCGAGCTTGCTGCGCTACCGCTCTGCGCCTCCGGGTGTCGCTGCGCGTCCTCCCAACCCCGACCCTCCGGGTGCCGACGGGTGCCAACTCGATCCCGCCGAGCCTTAACCCACCCCTCGGGATGGTGACGGGCGCACGTCCCACCTGCCCGAGCTGCTCCCCCCGCCCTTCGGGGTGCCGACGAGTCCTCGTCCGACTCGCCCGTGCCCTCACCCCGCTCCTCGGGGTGCCGCCGGGCACTGTCCGAGCTCGCCGCTGTACCAGCGTGCGCCTCCGGGTGTCGCTGCGTGTCCTCTCGACCCTGACGCACCCTCACCTCGCTCTTCAGAATGCCGACGGGCGCTGTCCGAGCTCGTCGCGCTACCACCCTGCTCCTCCGGATGTCACTGCGCCTCCTCCCGACCCGACGCACGCTCATCCTGCTCATCGGGGTGCCGCCGGGCGTGCTCCCGAGCTTGCTGTGCTACCACCCTGCGCCTCCGGGTGACGCTGCGCGTCCTCCCGACCCGACGCACGCTCATCTCGCCCTTCGGGTTGCCGCCAGGCGCTCTCCCGAGCTCGCATGCGCTACCACCCTGCGCCTCCGGGTGTCGCTGCGCCTCCTCCCGACCACGCCGATCCTTCACCCCGCTCTTCGGGGTGCTGCGGGGCTCTCCTGAGCTCGCCGCGCTACCACCGTGAGCTTCCGGCTGTCGCTGCGCGTCCTCCCGACCCGGCGCATGCTCATCCCGTTCATCGGTTGCTGCCGAGCGCTCTCCCGATATGGCCGCTCCTTCACACCGCTCCTTGGGGTGCCGCCGGGGCTCTCCCGAGCTCGCCGCGCACAGGGGCAGGGTGTCCCTGTGCACAGATCGATCCCGCTGACGCAGGGGACGGCACTGGGCACCAGCAGGGTTCATCACAGAATCACAGAATGGTTAGAGTTGGAAGGGACCTTAAAAGATCATCGAGTTCCAGCCCCCCTGCCATCGGCAGGGACACCTCCACTAGAGCAGGTTGCTCAAAGCCCCATCCAGCCTGGCCTTGAACACTTCCAGGGATGGGGCATCCACAACTTCCCTGGGCAACCTGTTCCAGTGCCTCACCACCCTCACAGTAAAGAATTTCCTCCTAATACCTAATCTAAATCTCCCCTCTTTCAGTTTAAAACCATTACCCCTTGTCCTGTCACTACATCTCCTGACAAAGAGTCCCCCTCCGGCTCTCCTGTAGGCTCCCTTCAGATATTGGAAGGCTGCTATGAGGTCTCCCCGGAGCCTTCTCTTCTCCAGGCTGAACAACCCCAGCTCTCTCAGCCTGTCTTCATAGGGGAGGTGCTCCATCCCTCTGATCATCTTTGTGGCCCTCCTTATGGGCTGCTGGACACTTGGGGCCCCAACAGCAAAGCCTGAGCCCGACCGACCCCTGCTGTGATGCCATCAAAGCAGGCAGCAAACCTTCTGCTCCCCTTCCTGCTGGAGGAAAAGTGAAGGGAAGGGACGAGCCGGGATCAGGCCACACAGATGCAAAAGGCAAAATCTGGAAGGTTTGAACGTCTCCGTGCTCAGGGCTTTGCTTCTCCTCCTGCCTGGCTTTCCCCTGTGCCATGACCAGAGACGAAGCCCCAAGCAAAGCCCTCCTTGCCCTGCCGCCATTCCTGCTGCTGGCAGCAGCCCCAGCCCCTGGTGCCCACTCGGGGTGACCCGGGGAGTGGGCAGCGCAGGCTGTGGGGGGGAGGCTGCGGGGGGTTTTGGGGAGAGGGATGTGGGGAAGGGGCGCCCTGGGGCCTGTGGGCGCAGGGTCCCTGACCACAGTCGCTGTGTGGAGCCGTGGGTGCTGGCAGAGTCCCGAGGGGATGCGATGCTGTACGTTGTGGGGGGGGCAGGATGTGGGGAGCCGCGGGGGGCCGGGGCTGCAGGCATGGGACTGCCGCAGGTGCTCCTTCATTAGCTGTGGTCCCGCTGCCTCCTTCATTAGCTGCGGACATGGCCACTCATTAGCGGCAGCCAGGGCTGGGCGCCCTCCCCATGGAGGCGATGCGGAGTCACCTCTCTCCCTCCCTCCCTCCCTCCCTCCCGGATGCCTCGGTGCTGGGCGTCTGTCCCCGCTGGGTGCCGGCTGCCGGGGCTCAGCTGGCCGTGCCCCCCCTGCCTGTCCTGCCCCAAACCCTAATATGGGGTTTATATGGTGGTATGAATATATGTTTCTGGTCAGTGCCAAGAAATGGAGTGCAGAGAGGCTCTTGCTTATACCTATTGCTGTCACGACCAAGGTCGGCTGACTTTGTTATTTACCCCGTTGGAGGGTCGGGAACGGAAAAGCTGTGGCAAGGGTTAATAAGAGGTGGGGAAAGAAGAAGAAGGGAAGAGAAGGCTGAGGGGAGACCTTATCAATGCTTTTAAGTATCTGAAGGGTGGGTTGAAGGAGGAGGGAGCCAGACCCTTTTCAGTGGTTGCCAGTGAGAGGACGAGGGGCAACGGGCACAAGCTGGAACATAGGAGGTTCCACTCAAATATGAGAAGAAACTAGAAGAAACTTCTTTACGGTGAGGGTGACAGAGCACTGGAACAGGCTGCCCAGGGAGGTTGTGGAGTCCCCTTCTTTGGAGATTTTCAAGACCCGCCTGGATGCAATCCTGAGTAACATGCTCTGACATGCTTTGGGCAATCCTGCTTCAGCAGGGGAGTTGGACTAGATGATCTAGATCATTCCTACCTAGATGCAGGTAGGAATACCGAGAGGAATAAAAAAATATGCATGATTAACAAGTGGCTCAGAAACTGGTACCACCAACAAAATTTTGGGTTTTTTAATCTTGGGGAACTTTATACGGCACCAGGTCTCCTAGCAATGTATGGAATACCTCTTTCTCAGAGGGGGAAAAAGATACTGGCATGTGAGTTGGCAGGGCTTGTTGAAAGGGCTTTAAACTAGGCTCGAAGGGGGAAGGGGTTAAACACAAGTCCAGCAGAAATAAGCCTAAGGAGAGCCTTCAGCCTGCCATCTCACTTGAAGTGGGAGATGCTGTAAATACTGTAACAAAGGCATGGTCTTGCAGAGAGGGACCGAGATCCCCTGAGACAATAGGGGACAGAAGTGTATTTGGCACAAAACATGTTGGGAGATCAGTGGAGTGCCTCTCTAAGAAGGAGACACAGCCAGCAGACCGACTAAAGTGTCTCTACACCAACGCACGCAGCATGGGAAACAAACAGGAAGAGTTGGAAGCCATCCTGCTACAGGAAAGCTACGACATAGTAGCAATTACGGAAACTTGGTGGGATGAGTCCTACGACTGGCGTGTGGCCATTGATGGCTACAAACTATTCAGAAGGGACAGGAGAGGAAGAAGGGGTGGAGGTGTTGCCCTCTATGTGAAGAAATGGCTAGAGTGTGAAGAGTTGTTGCTAAAGAATAGCCATGAGCAGGTAGAAAGCTTGTGGGTAGGAATTAGAGATCGGGACAACAAAGGGAACCTTGTGGTAGGAGTCTACTACAGGCCTCCTGACCAGGCAGAGCCTGTCGACGATGCCTTCTTACTCCAGCTGGAAGAGGCATCACGATCACAGGCTCTCATCCTGCTGGGTGACTTTAACCACCCTGACATCTGTTGGAAAAGCAACACGGCTGGCTGCAGGCACTCCAGGAAGCTTCTAGAGTGCTTAGACGACAACTTCTTGAGACAAGAAATCACCAGCCCTACTCGAGGAGATGCATTGTTGGACTTGTTGGTCACAAATGCAAGTGAGGCCATCGGGGATATCAAAGTTGAAGGCAGTCTGGGCTGCAGTGATCATGCTCTAGTGCAGTTCACTCTCTTAAGAAGTTTGAAGCCCAAGAGGAACACCATCAGGACGCTAAATTTTAAGAAAGCAAACTTCCAACTCTTCAAGGAGTTAGTAAATAGGACCCCATGGGAAACTGCCCTTAGGGACAAGGGAGCAGAACAAAGCTGGCAGATCTTTAAGGATGCTCTCCATAGAGCACAAAAGATCTCAATCCCAACATGTAGGAAATTGGGTAAGGAAGGCAAGAAACCACCATGGTTGAGCCGGGACCTGCTGGTCAAACTAAGGGGTAAGATGGGGCTACACAGGAAATGGAAGAAGGGACAGGCAACCTGGGAAGAGTATAGGGATGTTGCCCGGCTGTGTAGGAATAAGGTCAGGGAGGCCAAGGCACAGCTAGAATTGGACTTGGCAAGGGACATAAAGAAAAACAAGAAAGGCTTCTACAGGTACATTAACCAGAAAAGGAAGGTTAAAGAAAATGTACCCCCCCTAAAGAGCAGCAATGGGGAACTTGTATCAATGGAGGAAGAGAAGGCAGAAGTTCTCAATAATTTTTTTGCCTCAGTCTTCACTGGCAACCCCTCTCCTCCTAGCTCTTGTATTGATGGCCCACAAGTTGAGGATCCAGGTGACAAAGTCTATCCCACTATAACTGAAGGCATGGTACGTGATCACCTAAGGAATCTAAAGACATACAAGTCCATGGGACCTGATGAAATCCATCCCAGAGTCCTGAAGGAACTGGCTGATGAAGTTGCAAAACCACTTTCCATGATATTCGAAAAGTCATGGCAGTCAGGTGAAGTCCCTGCAGACTGGAAGAAAGGAAACATCACACCCATTTTTAAAAAGGGAAGAAAGGAGGACCCTGGGAACTACCGACCTGTCAGCCTCACCTCTGTGCCTGGGAAGATCATGGAGCAGGCACATGGAGGACAGGGGGATGATTCAGGACAGCCAACATGGCTTAACTAGGGGCAAGTCCTGCCTGACTAACCTAGTGGCCTTCTATGATAAAGTGACTAGGTCAGTAGACAAGGGGCGACCTATGGATGTAATCTATCTGGACTTCTGTAAGGCCTTTGACACAGTTCCTCACAACATTCTACTTGCCAAATTGGAGGGATACGGATTTGATGGGTGGACGGTTCGGTGGATAAGGAATTGGCTGAATGGTCGCACCCAGAGGGTGGTACTCAATGGCTTTAAGTCCAGATGGAGAGCAGTGACAAGTGGTGTCCCTCAAGGGTCCGTCCTGGGACCAGTACTGTTTAACATTTTTATCAAAGACATAGACAGAGGGATTGACAGCACCATCAGCAAGTTTGCAGATGACACCAAGCTGCGTGGTGTTGTCGATACACCGGAGGGACGGGATGTCATTCAGGGGGACCTGGACAGGCTGGAGAGGTGGGCCCAGATGAACCTCATGAGGTTCAACAAAAGCAAGTGCAGGATTCTGCACCTGGGAAGAAACAATCCTCAGTATAAATACAGACTGGGGGATGAGGTATTAGAAAGCAGCCCTGAGGAAAGGGACTTGGGGGTGCTGATTGACGAGAAGCTGGACATGAGCAGGCAATGTGCTCTCGCAGCCCAAAAGGCCAATCACATCCTGGGCTGCATCAAAAGAAGTGTTGCCAGCAGATCCAGAGAGGTGATTCTGCCACTTTACTCTGCTCTGGCGAGACCTCACCTGGAGTACTGTGTGCAGGTCTGGAGCCCTCAATATAGAAAGGACACGGACCTGATGGAGCGGGTCCAGAGGAGGGCCACCAAAATGATCAGGGGGCTGGAGCACCTCTCCTATGAGGACAGACTGAGGGAGCTGGGGTTGTTTAGCTTGGAGAAAAGGAGGCTCCGGGGAGCCCTCATAGCGGCCTTCCAGTACCTGAGGGGGGCCTACAGGAAGGCTGGGGAGGGTCTGTTTACAAAGGCCTGCAGTGACAGGACGAGGGGCAATGGTTTTAAGCTGGAGAAGGGGAGATTTAGATTGGATATTAGGAAAAACTTCTTTACCATGAGGGTGGTGGAACACTGGAACAGGTTGCCCAGGGAGGTGGTTGAGGCCCCTTCCCTTGAGATATTCAAGGTGAAGCTCGACGAGGCCCTTGGCAACCTGGTCTAGTTGGGGGTGTCCCTGCTGACTGCGGGGAGGTCGGACTAGATGACCTTTGGAGGTCCCTTCCGGCCTGGACCAATCTATGAATCTATGAATCTTTATGGTCCCTTCCAACTCTAAAAATTCAGTGAAAAATTCAGTGAAAGAACGGGGGTCCTAAACTTACTGCCTTCTCTCCTGACCCCCCTTCCCTGCTCCCTGGAAACAGAGAAGGCAAAAATCCAGGAGAAGCCCTTCCCTCCCCAGGACAGCCAGTCTTGGTTGGACCCTTTTTGGGGACAGGACACAATAGCCATGGGCCTGCTCCATAAAGCAAATTAGACAAAACCACACACAAGGGACAGATGCTCCCCCCGATACAAGACCAACACCCCCACAGAGCCCTTTGCTGCAGGAGCCGGGGGGAGACCCGGGATGGAGAGGAGCGAGCGCCCCTGGGGACAGAGCCGGCTCCTCCGGCACCGGCTGTTCTCGGGCTCTCTGCAGCCCAAGCTCAGCGCATGCCACAGCGCTGCCCAGCCCGGCCCGAGTCCTTACGGCACCGGGAAGCTTCGCTTCCCCCGAGCCCGGCCAAGCCCCGGCCAGCGGCTCGGGGAGGGGGGGGACGGGACGGCAGCCGGGGCGGCTCCCGGGGGGGCCTCCCTCCGAGGGCTCCGCCGCCGAGTCCCCTCTGCGGGCGGCGCGGGCGGCCCGGGCACCCCGGCCCCGCCACCGCGGCCCGGCCCGGCCCCGGGCAGCTCCCCCCGGGCAGGCGCCCCCGCTCCTCACCTTCGCCTGCAGCTTCCGCACCAGCACGGCTCGCCGGGGCCGCGCCTCCTGCCAGCTCTGCCGCCGGCGCTGCAGGGAGCCCGGGCCCGGTGCCGCCATGCCCCTGCTCGCCAGCCGGGCTCCACCGCCTGCCCCGGCGGACCGCGGCCCGGCGCCTGCCGGGGCGGGCGGAGCGGCTGCCCCTGCCCGCCGGGCGCCGCCGGGAGCCGCGGGGCGGGAGGGTCGGGCTCACTCGGGGCCGCTCCGGGGCGGCGCGGCCCTCGGGGCTGCCGCGGGGGAGAGGCCGCCCCGGCCGCGGGTGGCTCCGGCAGCTCCGCTCGGAGACCGGCCCCGGCGAAGGTTGGGGGCAGGAGGGGGGAGCGGGGGAAACCGGTCCCCGCCAGCGGGGGGTCCCCCGGGGGGGAAGGCGAGAGCCGGGACCGCGGGGACGGGCCTCCGCCCGGGGAAGGCAGCGGCCCCGCCGGAGCCTCTGCCGGAGGCTCCAGCTTCAGCCTCGGCTGCCGCGGGAGCGGGGGGCCCGAACGTGCCCGGGGGCAGCTCCCGAACCTCCTCCTCCCCGACGGGCAGCGGGAGGGGCACCGGCTGCCGGCAGGGAACCCCCCGGGAACCTGTGGCACTGTGCTCTCTCCTTTTTTCCCCCTGCTCCCACCCCGGCTCCTGCTCAAGCCATAACCACCGGTGGGAGACATGATGAGTTGCAGCTGTGCTTTGGGGGATGGCAGGCAACGCAGCCAAAACACTGCCTGGAGTGGGGACCGAGATACTAGGCTCCCATGGGAATACGGCTATAGGGCAGTTATCTCACTCTAGAAAGAGTGGACAGCCCAAGAGCCCTTGGAGCTCTCCTGCAGGGCAGCAGCTGCAGGCCAGGATCTCCCCTTGAGTGGGGAGGCTCGGTTAAGGTTCTGCTCCTTGAGGCTGAGTGAGTCCTTGCCGCAACAGATTCTCATAAGGGACTAATAGCATGCTAAAGCTTGATATATTAGCTAAGTAATAGAAAGGATGGATTGCGCATATATCATTCTTTAGCCTAAAACCATTGACCAAGTAAGTCTGGGACTAGGATTGGATCCAGCCGTAGCCAGACTCCTCTCTGGGAAGGAGTCTGGCAAGCCAGGGGGTCCTTTCTGAACCTCGTGACTCAACGGGAGGGTCTCCCTGACAGCTTGTCTGACCCTGTCCTCTCTGCGGCAAATAATCAAGTGTACCTTGCCATGGAATCTCATAAAATGCTGTCGCCTTTACTACTAACTTGGTTAAATCACGTTTTACCTTGATGAACATTTCACCCTTTCTCTCTTAGGAGTGAAGTTAATCACTCTGCCCATGACACCTGGCGTAATCGGAAGATGGGAGGCGTTATCACTGGTTGTTAACGCAGGCACGGAACGAACCCAAGCCCCAAATTCTCAGAGGAATGGGCTCATAAAAATTGGCACAATTGGGAAGTTGTTGAAGAGCACAAAGGATGGAAAGGGTACAGCAGAGGGCTACTAAAATGATGAGGGGCCTGGAGCATCTCTCTTACAAGGACAGGCTGAGGGACTTGGGTCTTTTTAGTCTAGAGAAGAGAAGACTGGGGGGGAGATCTGATCAATGCTTATAAATACTTAAAGGGAGGATGTCAAGAGGATGGGGCCGGTCTTTTTTCAGTGGTGCCCAAGGACAGGACAAGAGGAAACGGGCACAAACTTGAATATAAGAAGTTTCATCTAAACATGAGGAGGAACTTCTTCACTTTGAGGGTGGCAGAGCCCTGGAACAGGCTGCCCAGAGGGGTGGTGGAGTCTCCTTCTCTGGAGACATTCAAAACCCGCCTGGACACGTTCCTGTGCAACCTGCTCTGGGTGGACCTGCTTTGGCAGGGGGGTTGGACTAGATGATCTCCAGAGGTCCCTTCCAACCCCATATCATTCTGTGATTCTGTGATTCTGTGAAAAGATACGGGAGTTACCTGCAAGATGTTAAGGACCTGTTTGGAAGCCGTGTGCCAAGACAGGGAGAATAGAAATAGTAGAGAGCGGGACCTAGGGAAGGGAATAGAGAGCAGGAAGGCGACTGAGTTACTGTGGTCTTTAAAAATTGAAAAGCGGCAAAAACAACTGCAGGGAGAAAAGGCAAAAACTGGGAGAAAAGGTCGAAAGGCTGCCAGCAGGGAATGGGGGAAAGCGGGGCAGGAGAGAAACCGTCAGAGTTACAGGGCAACGTACTCCGGGAATAAAACTGGATTTCACGACCTCCTGAAGAAATACAACTTTTTGTCCCTTTGTCCCCCCCGACTTGTCTATTCCGTGAACTCACTTATTCACCACTCACGGCATGAGGCTGCAGAACTTACAACCCCCAACACTTAATGCCTGCACTTAGGAGCCAACAGAAAAGAACTAGTTCCCCAGGGAGAGTGCTCATCCTTCCCCCTCCCTCACGGTGCTGCCAGCAGGGAATGTTTGATGGACCAGGCCCACTGGTCCTGTGTCCTGTCCCTAAAAAGGGTCCGATGGCAGGAATTTGGAAGTTGGAGGCACCACCCCAAGTCCCACTTGAAATGAGAGTCAAACACAAGCTGGTCACTGGTTGCAGTGGGAGTGGGGTGTCTCTGAGGGTCCCAGGGATAATTTAGACAGTTCCCGAGAGCAGTTCCCGCCTGTTGATCCATTACTCTATTATTTGGGGGATTTCCTTTCTTTGACGGCCACGAGACATCGCACTGGGTCCCATTCCATAAGCTGTCCAGGGACACGTTAGGGGGAGGGACCCATATCAGATCCTTTTCTGTAAACTGTAACCGACCCTTCCGAGGTTTCATTTTTTGCGTGACACCGTTGACATGAACATTCGCACGGGTGGTAGAATCACGGACAAATTTCTCTGTTCCACTTGCATAGAAAGTGGGTGAAATTCATGGAAAGCAGTCCCATTCTAATCCTTTCCTGGGCTGATGTAGTGGGGGCGCCCCACATACCCCTTGGTCGGTATAATTCCATATACATATAAATCCTTGTGCCAATTCCCAAACTAAATTTGGGAGTTCCTCCCCTCAAATATTGCCAGTGAGGCCAAGGGTGATGAGGATGGTTGTCCAAAACACCTTTTCCTATTATAACACATAAAAATCACAATTATAATCAAAGAACAGATGCACACAATAATCCATAGAGTCAAAGTTAGCATGGATCCCGCGTTGCTGCTTCTAATAATCTGCAGGACATATATACATAAAATACAAGGATTAAAAGGGCGGGATTATCCACTGAGTATGAATACCACGGTCTTTTCGGTGGGCATCGGTAGCTACCCCCGAGTAACGATCCCACGGGGTTTTTAGAATGAGGGGTCCTTCTCCTACGGTTGGCAGATCAACCAAGACTGGCTGTCCTGGGGAGGGAAGGGCTTCTCTTAGATTTTTGCCTTCCCTGTTTCCAGGGAGCAGGGAAGGGGGGTGAGGACAGAAGGCAGTAAGTTTAGGACCCCCGTTCCTTCCCCACCTCTTATTAACCTTTGCCACAGCTTTTCCGCTTCTGACCCTCCAACGGGGTAAATAACAAAGTCAGCGGTGTGAACAGCCAAGATGGGCTGTCACCTCCTGGGACCCTCCTGGGCAGCCCCAGGTGAGAGTCTGACACAGCACCGGAGCTGCCGTGCAGTCAAACTGGGCAGTGGCAGGGAAGTCTTTCCTGAAATATTGCCGGGAATTGATGAAACGGGGGAGGCCTTTCCACACCCAGCTGGAAGCAGCTTGACCGGGGCCCCCCACTGAAGCCTCAAGGGCTCAAAGGCCCGGCAGGTGCTGCCTGGAGACTGGGCTGGCACTTGTCCATGAGGACAGGCTGGGTTTTTCCTTGGCACTTCCATACATCCAGATCTCCTTGGGAAGGATGGGCACCACTTGCCCCAGCATCCCACAGACAGTCTGCAACGCCCTGGGAAAAACCCACTTGTTAAATATCTGGGAAACTGGCTTCCACCAGCTCCCGTGAGCATTCCTGCCCTGGCAATAATCCATCAGGATCGGCAAGGGCTGTCGTAACTAGATCTGCTGCCATGGCAGAGATGGGCGATGCTATTCCAGCCTTCGAGCTGGAGGGGACACAGACATCCCGGGTAGCCCTGAAAACAGAATGGCCTGCAATGACGTGCTCCTCACTCGGGAAAGGTCCATGGGCACTGGTCAGCACCACGGGCTGTAGAGATGCCGAGCGAGAGCAGAGACCAGAAAGGGGTGTCCATGAAAGGGGAGGTGAACTTCAGCTCTGCATGGAATAGCTGGAGAGACACTTTTCTGAGGGGTGTGGAGCCTGCCAGGCACGACGGGATGGTTGGGAAGAAGTGCTCAGGACAGGAAGGAAGTGAAATGTGTTGGGATTATTAACTTTGGGGGGGTGTATGTATTAAGCTGCCCCCCCTTTAAGGTGGCTCGGCCCCATCCCCGCTGTGCATCCCGTTGCCATGGCCCGTGTTCCATCTGCAACTGCCAGTGCCAACGGGCACAACGCAGCCTTCTGCCCTGCGCCCCACGGCCCTTCTGCCCTGCTCCTGGTGCCTGGGACCCACAACCCTTCCCTTCCCTTCCCTTGCTGCTCCCAACACCTCCTTCCCCTCTTTCTTTTGCCCTTGGGCATCATGAAGGCCCTCAGGAAGAGGACCCTTGTGCTGCCAGAGGTACGGCTCAGCTCCCCGGAGGTGGGCACCCCCCACTGCCCGGGCAGGCTGGAGCGGGCACCGCGGGGATGGGGTGGGCTGGGGACCCCGTTCTGGGGAGCTCGGGGGGCCGGGAGCTTGGCTCACCCTCTCCCCCCAGCCCTTCAAGGCCAGGGGCTGGCAGAAGCCCTCCTGAGCTGCTCATGTCCTGCTGGGATGGAGCATCCCTGCACGGGGGGACACGTCCTCGGGGGAGCCCAGGGCACCCCAGGCTGGTCCCGCAGGGATTGCTCGCCGGGAGCAGCCGGGTGCTGCCCCGAGCCTGAGCCGGTGCCTCCTCTGCCCCTTTCCAGGCTGGAGCCAGAGGAGCCGAGCCCTGCCCCCAGAGCAGTGCCGAGCCCAGAGGCCGCCTGAACAGAGTAAGGAGCTTCTGGGCGCCCAGGCATGCGTGGGGCTGGGGTCTGCGCCTGGGGGTCAGGGTCTGCGTCTGAGGGGCTGGGGTCTGCGCCTGGGGGACCGGGGTCTTTTCCCTGGGCCCCGCGGGGCAGGGAGCAGGGCCGCTCACCCCTGCCCTCTCTGCTCCGCCAGATCCAGAAGACCTTGCCTCCATCCAAGTTGCTGAAGGAGCAGAAGATGAGGAGCCTCCAGCTGCAGGCGGTGGCCCAGGACTGCTGGTTGGTGATGGTGGCCAAGGAGCTGCCCAGGTCCAGCCAGCTCCTGCTGGGATCGTGCCCAGAGGCCTCATAATCCTACGTTTCTTCCCTTGCAGCAATAGGGGCAGGGGTGCCAAGACCCCCGTCCTGACGGTCTTCTTGGCTGGCCAGGGCAGCACCAATGCACTTTTCTACTTGCCTTTGCGCTTAGGATGTGCCAAACAGCGCTGGAGGCTGCAGAGGAGGCTGCAAACAGCCTGGGCGTGGGGATGGATAAAGAGATCCCAATGGAGATCGAGGAGGAGGCAGAAGTAGAGGACATGGAGGTGGATGTGGAGGAGGAGGAAGCCATGGAAATAGACCCACCAGCAGCAGGACAGGCACGTACTCCTCATCCACATTCTGCAGGAAGGGGGGGGGTCTCCTGCCACCGGGCTGGGGCTGGCGTGGGGGGTCCCCGCTGCAGGGACACGGTGCCCGGTGCCCTCATCCTGACAGCACAACTGCCCCCCCCCCCCATGCTGCCCTCAGCCCCCATCCGCTTTGGGACAGGAGCGGGTTCTCGGGGCCGGGACACCCAAGTCTAAGCCGGAGCCCAGCCGGGGCTCAGCGCTGGCGGCAGAGTCCCGCTCTCTCCAGCGTGTCCCAGGGCTGCGGCCATCGAATGCCCATCAGGGCCAAGCCCCAGCCCAAGCAGCTGCTGCCGCTGAGCCGGCTCAGGAACCCCCAGACCTGCTCAGCGAGGCGCTGCTCGTTAGCCAAACGGCCGTGCCGCTTGCTTTGCTTCCAGGGCCAGCAGAGCTGCGGGGACCGACGGAGAGGGAGAGGAGCGATGAAGAGAAAGTCTTGTAAATAGTTCTTTAGAGTCGTTTTTTTTCTTAACAGTTTTCTTAGTAGTTTGGTTGTTCCTGGTGTTTTGGAGTTGTTCTGTAAATAGTTGTTTAAAGTTGTTTTGTTGTTCATAAAGAGTTGTAGGTATGTTTTTCAGACCCAAGCTCTCGCTGCGTTTCTTTGGGAACCCGCGGCGTTTGCAGAGCTGTGGTTTCTACTTGCTGGGGGGCTGGAGGGGGCTGTGGGTGCTGGCACGGCTGCCCCAGGGGCAGGGTGTCCCTGTGCACAGAGCGATCCCGCTGACGCAGGGGACGGCACTGGGCACCAGCAGGGTTCATCACAGAATCACAGAATGGTTAGAGTCGGAAGGGACCTTAAAAGATCATCGAGTTCCAGCCCCCCTGCCATCGGCAGGGACACCTCCACTAGAGCAGGTTGCTCAAAGCCCCATCCAGCCTGGCCTTGAACACTTCCAGGGATGGGGCATCCACAACTTCCCTGGGCAACCTGTTCCAGTGCCTCACCACCCTCACAGTAAAGAATTTCCTCCTAATACCTAATCTAAATCTCCCCTCTTTCAGTTTAAAACCATTACCCCTTGTCCTGTCACTACATCTCCTGACAAAGAGTCCCCCTCCGGCTCTCCTGTAGGCTCCCTTCAGATATTGGAAGGCTGCTATGAGGTCTCCCCGGAGCCTTCTCTTCTCCAGGCTGAACAACCCCAGCTCTCTCAGCCTGTCTTCATAGGGGAGGTGCTCCATCCCTCTGATCATCTTTGTGGCCCTCCTTATGGGCTGCTGGACACTTGGGGCCCCAACAGCAAAGCCTGAGCCCGACCGACCCCTGCTGTGATGCCATCAAAGCAGGCAGCAAACCTTCTGCTCCCCTTCCTGCTGGAGGAAAAGTGAAGGGAAGGGACGAGCCGGGATCAGGCCACACAGATGCAAAAGGCAAAATCTGGAAGGTTTGAACGTCTCCGTGCTCAGGGCTTTGCTTCTCCTCCTGCCTGGCTTTCCCCTGTGCCATGACCAGAGACGAAGCCCCAAGCAAAGCCCTCCTTGCCCTGCCGCCATTCCTGCTGCTGGCAGCAGCCCCAGCCCCTGGTGCCCACTCGGGGTGACCCGGGGAGTGGGCAGCGCAGGCTGTGGGGGGGAGGCTGCGGGGGGTTTTGGGGAGAGGGATGTGGGGAAGGGGCGCCCTGGGGCCTGTGGGCGCAGGGTCCCTGACCACAGTCGCTGTGTGGAGCCGTGGGTGCTGGCAGAGTCCCGAGGGGATGCGACGCTGTACGGTGGGGGGGGGGCAGGATGTGGGGAGCCGCGGGGGGCCGGGGCTGCGGGCATGGGACTGCCGCAGGTGCTCCTTCATTAGCTGTGGTCCCGCTGCCTCCTTCATTAGCTGCGGACATGGCCACTCATTAGCGGCAGCCAGGGCTGGGCGCCCTCCCCACGGAGGCGATGCGGAGTCACCTCTCTCCCTCCCTCCCTCCCTCCCTCCCTCCCTCCCGGATGCCTCGGTGCTGGGCGTCTGTCCCCGCTGGGTGCCGGCTGCCGGGGCTCAGCTGGCCGTGCCCCCCCTGCCTGTCCTGCCCCAAACCCTAATATGGGGTTTATATGGTGGTATGAATATATGTTTCTGGTCAGTGCCAAGAAATGGAGTGCAGAGAGGCTCTTGCTTATACCTATTGCTGTCACGACCAAGGTCGGCTGACTTTGTTATTTACCCCGTTTACCCAGTTTGACTGTACGGCAGCTCCGGTGCTGTGTCAGGCGCTCACCTGGGGCTGCCCAGGAAGGTCCTAGGAGGTGACAGCCCATCTTTGCTGTTCACACCGCTGCTCAGCTCCATCCCTGGCAGAGGGAACACATCCCAATGGCTCCGGCCGCTTTCTGCACAAGCTGTTACCGCTTTCCTGTGAACGTGGGGAGTTTTCCCTCTCTGCAGCCCCACGGGATGGGGGGTGATGGGCACAGGGACACTTTGGGGCTCCCTGTAGGGCTGCCCACCTGCTCTGCATTCCCTGCCCAGTCAAATGGGTCCCCTTCTTGCTCTCTCATCTCAGGGGACACTAGACCCAGGAATTAGAGCTCTGCAACGGGTTTTGGGGGGTTTTGCCACAGTTTTTCCATCTGCAGGTACCCAAGGCGAGGCCTGCATCCTGAAAACACATCCCAGGTGACAGGGTCACTCTCCAAGTTACCCCATTGGAGCACCTGAATGGAGGAAATTTCCCAACTTACAAACGGTGCCCAGGGTTTAGGGTCTGCAGCCCCACTTGTCTTCTCCTCCTCTCTTGTATTATTTTGTTGAGAAGTCGTCCTGGCAAGAGGAAGATTTAAACATTTATTAGCAAACTTCAGTCGTTTACACCTTCATTTCTGACAAAACAGAACTACAATAAAGAGAAGTCTTGGATTACAAAAATATATAATAATAACCCTAAATTTATGTGCGTAATTAAAAAAGAAATCATATCTAAAGTTCTTTAACATTCCTTTTTCAATGTCAGCTCTACCTTCAGCTACACCATCATCTTACCGATGGTTCATCACCCCAGTGACTTCATTAAAGCATTCAGTTGCTCTTGTCCCGTTCCAAAATAACGTTGAGAAGAGACCAACCCCTGAGCAATGGGTGAACAACTTGGAGCAAACCCACCCTGCCACGCAGCTGCCCCCTCCCCACTTTGCTGGTGTGGCCACTGACGGGGAGGGGGACGATTTCTGGAGGTGACTTAGAAACTAAAGTTGTAGTCCCATTTTAAGGAAAGGGACAGTGTTGAAGGACCTTCCCAGGTGCAGTGGAGCTGAGGTGCAGGGAATGGATCCCACCGTGGCTCCCCAGGCTCCATCACCTGCAATCTCAGAGTCAGCAGGTTCTAAGGAGGAAAAGAAACAGTGCGGGGAGTTGCGGGGTGTGAAGAGACCATGGCCAAACTGTGCATCAGCGCAGGGAACGGGAACTTGTGGTACCACCAACCCTGATCAGCTGCAGAGTTGTTACCCTGAGCCAACAGTCTCTTAGTTTTTGTAAAACTCATGCCCTTAGCTTGAACTTTGTACATTATAATGTCATTATAATAACACCAACACACACCTCCATGCTAAAAGCCACCCCCTCCAAGGTGCGACCACCCCTCCCCGAGTCTGCGCTCTGAATTTTCCCCAGTCTGTACCTTTAAAGGCCAAGAGAGGAAATTTTACACCAATCGCACAGAGGTCTGTGTGACTCGAGTCCCTCCAGCTCCACCAGAGAGGTAAAAACAACTATAAAAATGGCTTCAGAATGGAGGGATGTCAGGGAAGATCCCATCGCAGACAAGTCAGGAAGACACCGTCACGAACCATCGCTGACTTCTGGGATCAGTCCATGGGCTGAGCCCCTCGTCCCCCATAGGGATGCCTCTTGGGGGAGATCCCAACACTCGGCTGTACCCAGTGCTTCCCGGGAAACTGAGAAACCTCTATAGAGAGTTGTTTCCTGCTGCTGTTATCACTCGAGGTGTTTCCTGCTGCTATCACTCGCGGTGTTTCCTGCTGCTATCACTCGCTTGTGCTTTGCAGACAGGGTACTGTCACCAGCAATCCAGAAGAATCTGCAATTCTGTTGCCTCAATAAACTGCACCATCCATGAATCGAGCCCTGAGAGTTCTCATTGGAACCGGCCAAACTCCTTCCATCGGGCCGTGCTCATTCATTGAATGCAACCAGACCCAAAGTGCATCGCGCTGTTGGCCGTTGGTAATGGTGGCAGTTCCATACATTGAAGGCAACCAGAGCTATAGTGCCCAGTTGAGCATCACTCAGAATTGAAGCCCGGCTGCCCCCAGCCCCTCTGATCTCTGAGGACAAGCTGGAGCACGAGGGGCTTTATTTTCTGCCCAATTCCTTGACCCTTTCCCTCCCCGGGGGCAGCCGCCCAAGGGCCAGGGGATCTGCTCCTCTTCTGGCTGCGCCCCAAGGCCCGTTTGCTGCCGGCTGCAGGTCATGTATTTTAAAAAGGTAGAATGTACTTTTAAGAAGTCAAAATATATTAATATATCAATATATTTTAAGAATAAAGAGCTGTAAACAGGTCACAAGGCCCTGTGAAACCAGATTCCTGTGTTTTGAACCATATAAATGTTTTTAGGCGGGTGTGCTGGCTTTGTGGATTCCCACCCAGCACCCATCTCTGCAGAAATTAAATAAGTAGAAAATACTTCTACTCTGGGTGTATATTGGTGTCTGCACAGCGGGTAAATGACCCTGCTCTGGGACAACAGTTTCTGGTGACCCAGATGGGACGGTGCTGACCCAGATGGCCCAGATCATCTCCCCCAACCCGACGGGGAGGAGCGACCTGGCCGGACTCCAGCGCCCACCCACCTTTTGATGGGGACTCCATCAGCCCCTCTCCTGCCCTCAGGCGGTGAGTGACACAACGGTGCAATGATACTGAAAAGAGGTATTGTCTTGGAGAATATGAGGAGAGGTGGGTAGGTGTGGAATCTCTCGGGTAGCAGGTAGCACTTGGTAAAACTTGCTCTTAACATCACAGCGCTTAAGTAATATCTGTTTTGTTTTGACCCAGGGTAAGTTTGCCTCTAGACGTTGTTTTAAAAACGGAGGGAGGCATCCCTTGTTTTAGTGTATTTAGAGACATTGTGTGATCTTTTTGGTACCGAAATGGGTGCTGCTGCTTCCCACGAGACACCCCCTTGCTCTCCTCTAGAATGCATCCTGAAAATTTGGAATAAATTTGGAGGGGATCCCATGACTAAAATTAAATTAGTAACATATTGCAATCAATGGTAGCCACAGTATAAATTGGAAGAGGGTGAAAATTGGCCTGAAATCGGATCTTTAAAATGCAATACTATATTGCAATCGATGTTGTTTTGCCAGAGAACTGAAAAATGGGATGAAATACCTTATGTGGATGTGTTCTTTGCTTTAAGAAATGATTGGGATCTACACGTGCAGTTTTCCCAAGCATTAGAAGTTAGTCCTGTGTCGCTCAAAGAAGGAAAAGGAGGCTGAGAGGAGACCACCTCGTTCTCTACAGCTCCCTCAAAGGAGGGTGTAGCCAGGGGGGGGGTCGGTCTCCTCTCCCGAGGAACAGGACAAAAGGAAACAGCCCTAAGTTGCGCCAGGGGAGGCTTAAATTGGATATTAGGAAAAATTTTTACACGGAAGGGGTTATTAAGATAGCATTGGAACAGGCTGCACAAGGAAGTGGTGGAGTCACCATCCCTGGAGGTATTGAAAAGCCGGGTAGACACAGAGCTTAGAGATACGGTTTTGTGGTGGTTTTTGCCAGTGTTAGGTTGATGGTTGGACTCGATGAACTGAAAGGTCCCTTCCAACCCGGGCAATTCTATGAACCCTATCGACCTCAGTCTAGTGGGAAAGTGGAAAGGACGAATCACACGCTTAAAACACAACTGAGCAAAATGTGTCAGGAAACCCCTATGAGCTGGACTCAAGCTTTCCCTCTGGCTTTAGTAAGAATGAGGGTTCAGCCCAGGGGCAGACAACGTCATCTCATGGATGGAAGGCCATACCAGACGCCTGGATTACCGGGGGAAATGAGGATACAGGGAGAAATGGACGTTTGGAACTGGGGCCAGAAGATTTTACCCCCAAACTGGACAGGATCTTGCACTTTGGGGGCACTAGTTCCTAACGTAACTGTAGTAAAAAGGGTCATGAAGGTGCCACAAATTAGATCTTATGTAAAAACTATATTATAACGAATATTACTAACTTACGTAAAAACTTGTATCGAAATGAATGATCTTCCTGCTACCACCTGTTTGTCAAACAAAGTCCGTATTTATTGCATCCTTGTCTTAGGCCACCGTGTTCTCAAGGCCACATACATCCTTTCTTATCTTACTAAGTCCTTGAAACCATTTAGGATGGTTCCTAAAATAGCTACATTTCTTCTCTAAAAGAACATTCCCTACACTTTAACCATTGACGGAAGTCTGCTTTAGGTATTAATGAGGGCGCTGGGCTTGGGGGGCAGAAGGGGGGGCTCACTTTCTGCGGGGGCTGGAGGGCGCTGGGCTGGTCCCCAAGGGCCGGCTGGCCGAGGTGGGCAGGGGGGGAGGCGGGGGTGGGGGCGGGAAGGCTGGGCGGCTGTCCGGGCTGGCGGGGGCTGCTTCCTGGCTCTCCGTGGCCGCTTTTCCAGGCGCAGGCGACGGCTGCTGGTGTTGGGTCCGGCTCCCAGAGGTGCTGGCACGGGCGGTGCGGCTGTCTGGGTGCGAGGGGTGGCTGTGGGAGCTGCGCTGGGCTCCTGAAGCTTTGGCCAGGCGCCTGTGGAGAGAGGAGGCTGCTGAGGCCCCGGCGCGGCTGCGGTGCCGGGCGGGTGCGAGGGTGCGGGACCGCGCTGGGCGCCCCGGGGGGTGTGGGCACCCGGCTGCACGCGGGGAGCTCCGTGCAGAAAACGGGGCTCCACGCACCCCTGGGCTGGGGCTCTGCTCGCCGGCCCACGGCTCCTCTCCTCTCCGCCCTGACCATCCTGACTCGGCTGCTCTGCACGTGCTGGGGAGGAGAGCGAGGGGACCAGAGCTGGGCACAGCACTGCAGGGCCAGGAGAGCCTCCTGCTCTCCTTTCTCAGCGTGCCTGGCAAAGACCAGCACTCGGCTCCCCTGCCCAGCCCTGGCCAGACAGGGGGACAGCCCTCGGCTCCCTGTTTGCTGAGGTGCTCTCCATCCCCTCTTCAGAGGAGGGATCTGAAGAGATACACACCGCTGCAGGGACAAGAGCCCTGCCGCTGCTGAGAACACGCACGCTGGCAGTGTTGGGGTGCAGATGGGACAGACATCTCGTTCTCCAAAGCGAGGCCCATAGCTGGGAAGGTTCCTCGCCACGCTCTGCGTTGCTGGGACACCTTGGCCAAAGGGAGTGTCTGGGACTGATGGCATCACCTGACAGAGCGTGGCCAAGGACCTAACTCGGCACTCCAGAATACCCGACCTCTACATGCTTCACGGCTAAGAGCAGCCACCCAATACAGGTGTTTGGCACCTCCTCCCCGCAACAACTTACTTTTTTCTCTGCCTCCACAGGCAGATCCCACCACACAATCCCATCCCAAACAGCACGGAGCCTAAGATCGCCATGGCGCCTTCTGTGCAATACTTCCGGAAATCTTTAGGTTCCACGGCATTTAGGTTTCTCGTGCCATCCACACCTGGAGGAACAGTTCTGTAGGTTAGTGTGTCCTGCGCGCTACTGCTGATCTCACAGGAGGTCCCACATGGCCAGCAAATGTTCTCTCTCACTTTGTTAGCATCTCCGAGCGAGGGAACACCCTGGGGCTGCCACGTTTCCGTGGTTTTGGTAGAAGCAAAGGGAACTCCCAAAGCCATCGCAGATCAATGCACTCTGGAGCCTCTTTCTCCTCCCACCCCCAGCTCTCCCTCCCCAGCCCGGGACCCCCACCCGCAAGGGACGGACAGAGTCAGGCCCTCTCGGGAGACACCCCAAACTCTCTCTCCCTCTTTGCCTTTTCTCCAGCGTGGGCACAGCTTGCGTGCCCCTCATTTTCAGGACTTGCCTCCCACTTCTGGTCCCCTGCAAGACTGCTCAGTACCTGCACTCAGTGGAAAAAAGTCATCTGTCTGGGCGTGGCGGGCTTCCCCGGGCTCGGACCGCACTGCCAAAAAACAGAGGAAGGGAAAGCCTCAGCGTGGCTCAGGCACAGAAGGTGCAGAAGGACGGTGCGGGGTCCCTCTACGCCGTGCCCCATCTGTCAGTGCATCCTTTTGGACCCCAGTTCACAGGAGGGATCCCCTGCTGTTGTGCCTCGGGGGACTCACGGTCAGCTCTGGGATGCAGGTGTTGCGGGATGTACGTTCCATTTAAAGTCCTGTTTCCCATCATCTGCTGAGCGTGGTTCAGGCGGCCTCGTTCCCAAAAGGGCAAAGTCCTGAAACTCTGGTGAACTGGCTGTGGTGGGCGGTGAGCATCTCCCCACATCCACAGCGGGTTACGCGTGAGCGTCTCTCTGGCACACTGCTGGCCATCACCTCCACAGACCAGAGGGGACAGTCATCCTCAGAGAGCCGTTCTCCGTACTAATTGTGCTCTGTGCTAACTCGGTACCATTGCTTTGTGCTAATAGTTTGGCTGCTGACACCCCGTGCAGTAGAGGCACCAGGGGAAGAGCCTGCAGACACCCAGTGATTGCGATTCAGGAGGCTGGATGACCGCGGGACAGCAATTACCTGGCACGTCTGTTGATTCAGTTGCCCTCGTTTCTTCATCAGAGACGGGCACTGCCTGACCGCCTCCTTCCTGAAGCACCTTCTCGTCCGTCACTGTCGAGAGAAAGAAGGTCGGTTTAATTAGAAGTTAACGGTTCCTCGTCAGGAACACGGTATCTTCAGGAGGCAATACTTCTCAAAAGACATGAATAACGCTTAAAAACAAAGCCTGGCAATTTGGGGGTGCGCCTGGTCACTGCTCCAAACATGTCCTTCATGGAGAAAAATTTAAGCGCTAGACACTTTTCAGTTTACCAGTGCACACAAGAGCCCTCAACCCCCCAAAAGAAGTGGGAAACCACACCCAAGTTACCTAAAATGCAATTGGGAGCAGAAAGCAACCCCCTCCCCCCCTCCACCCCGAGATGGACTTCACAGCCCTTCATTTGAGCTGCCTTCATGTTAAGTGTCCGGCCTCAAGCTGGGTGTCCAGCTTTCACCTGTCCCTGACCGTAAGGTGTCACCCAGAGTCCTCAGACATCAAGGAGGACAACGGGGCTGGAGCAGGCTGTGAAGCTGGGGCTGCTCCCGTCCTGGCCAGGGCATGTCTGCAGCCCAGACAAAGTCTGCCGGTCCCAGCGACCCCAAGCTGCCCGCTCATCCTCTTGGCCGCCCAAGGGCACCCTCCCCTCTGGCGACTGGCAGGGTGCTGGCCCTCTCACGGCTTCTCTGCAATCAGCTCCTCGGCAAGTGCCTCACGCACTCAAGGCGTGAGCACCGCCGGCTCCTGCCAGCTGGACACCAACGTCTGCCCAGAACAGCTCTGAGGAGTAAGGCTCTAACTGGGGCAGCAGCTCTCCCGGGGACTCAGCTTGGAGCACAACTGGCAGCAGGGACTCTGGACCGTCTCTGTCTGCAGCTCGCCAGTGCCTGCAAGGCGTGAAACGGAGCGTCACCGCGGGGAGGCTCCGATCCATCCCTTCCTGCTGTGGAGGCTATGGCTTGTGCATACAGGCATCTAAAACCTCAGCTTCCCCAGCCTTCTGGTTAAGAGTGATATATGCCCACCATGTACTGCCTTCTGCAATTCCTTCAGCAGCTCCTTTAGGAATTCTGACGACCGATGAGAAGACTTTCTTCTTTCAGCTTTATTCTTTGCTCTTTGAGGACCTTAACGGAAAGCAGCAAGTTAAATTTCTCACAAATCAAATACTGAAAACGAGCGCTTCATCTGGGAAGTCAGTCAAAACTGACTACTCGCCCCTGCGACGCCAGGGGAGCTTCAGCTGAGAAGCTGGAGAAGCCCTCTCTGTACCCACGTCTGCAACCAAAGACCCACGAGAAGTTTCCATCATGCCTTGGCATATACACCCCCATAACTGAACAGCAGAACACGTCAGGGGACCACGTAATGGCAGGGCACGCAGGATGCAGGCCTGTGT
This sequence comes from Numenius arquata, assembly GCF_964106895.1. Lineage (NCBI taxonomy): Eukaryota > Metazoa > Chordata > Aves > Charadriiformes > Scolopacidae > Numenius > Numenius arquata. The sequence continues at coordinate 25,134 of NW_027415785.1, read as the reverse complement.
TCTGTAGAATATAGACCCGCAAGAGATGCCTCGCTCCCATCCGGGCTTTGAGCTGGACCTAAAAAGCCACGATGTACCCATGCCATCTCCCTGAGCGTCAGCCCGGGAAGCTGGGTATCCATGGCCTCCAGCCACGTCTGGAAACAATCAGAACAGAGCAGCTCCCGTGAAATATTTCAAGAGGCTTCCTCCGATCTGAACGGCAGCGACTGCAGTTCCGACACGGGCTTGACCCGTGGCACGCGTCTGTCCCTTCCACGCAGGAGAATCATGCACAGTCACTGTGCACCTGGACCATGCCCGTCTAAACCAAAGCATGCCCGGAGCTGTTGGGAGAAAGGACTCCCTGGAGCTCACACCAGCTCCAAACTCAATCCCAACAAGCCCGCTGGCTTCGCAGCAGGCACTGGGAGCAGCGCAGGGTTGGAGAGGCTGGGAAAGAACTCTTTGCAAGGCAGAGTGACCCGGGGCACATCACTGAGCCTGACCCGCTCCCTCTCGGCTCTTCTGCATGCCTGGGCATCGGCCAAGAAAATACCAAGTCACACTTGCCATCAACAGACTATTAAAACCGAAATGCTCACTCATTCAAGCGACAAACCTGTGGGATCGCCCTGAGGCTCCTGCACAAGATGCGGCCGAGAAGTCGGGTGGCCGTCGGCTACAGCTGTAATGAAGCACGTTTCCATTAGATGTTGTGATCTACTTCTTTCTCAGTGACCTGCAGTGACTGGAGGGGGTCAGGTCATGACGTGGGACCCAGACGTGGGTGGAGATTTCCAAAGCTGCAGAGGGGCCTGGCTGACCTGTTGGCTGGCGCCTGGGGCTCTCAAAATACTGTTTCCAGGCCAAGTGCACGTCCATCCTCAAGAATGGGATGGACAAACGTATGGCCCCTCGGGGAACCCTCCTGGGAGATCTCTACTGTGCACAAAGAAGCCCATGGGAAGCACCAGGGGAAACAATGACCATTCACACCTCTCGTGGAGAAGAGCCCACTGGCCAGTGGGAGCCTGCACCGGTGTGTCCACGTCTGCTCCCAGGCTGTGGGCCGGGGCTCTGTGTCCCATGGGGCCTGGATTCGCCCCAGGAGAGCACTGCAGGGCTCGAGCAGACACCTCCCACGGACACACGTCCCCGAGGCTGAAGGCCGAGATCCAGCCGGGGAGCAGCAGAGCCATGGCCCGGGGCACGGCTGTGACCAGCCCGGGGAAGAAGCTCCTGTGGTGCCGCTCCGGCCCAGACCTGCAGGGTGAGGGAAGGCTGCTCCGGGGCAGGGAGGCACACGGACGGCTTTAGGGACGGTTTCTCGCCCCGTGGCGCTGCTCCCGGCCCCACTGTTTGCCTGGAAAATGCCCCCACAGCAGCCACGGCCCCCTCCACCGCCCCGTGAGGCATCTGCCTCCCGGCACCCGCAGAGCTGGCCATGGCTCACCCGGCTCCGCCGCTCTCCTGGCCCTGCCCCACCACGACCCCAGCCCCGCTGTCACCCCGAGGTGCGGTGGGTGCTGCGCCACGCTGCCAGGGCTGGGTGATGGCCTGCCCACCTACCTAATTCCCGTGCTATCCACGGAGCAGCCCAGGCCTCTTGGGCTGGCAGGAGCACCAGGAGGAGGATAAGGAGGCGGGAGGGGGTCACCGCCCCCTGCACCTGCACCATGCTGCTGCCTATGCTGCGCTGCTGCTGGCTCTGCTGCTGCCGCTGGCACTACTGCCGCTGCTGCTGCTGGCGCTGCTGCTGCTGGCACTGCCGGCACTGCTGCGACTGCTGCTGCCGCTGCTGCCGCTGCTGGCACTGCTGCAACTGCTGCTGCCGCTGCTGGCACTGCCGCAGCGCTGCCCGCGGCACAGCAGTGCACACCAGGACACCTCCCAACGTCTCTCTGTGACCTCACAGCGCGGCTCTGTGACCTCACAGCGGCCTCCCCACCGCAGCCACGCCCCTGGGCACCGCCCCTCCTCCAAGCCCCGCCCCCTGCGGCACCGGCTGTGACACCCGCGGGGACCCAGCACAGCAAAACTGAGCGACCCAGGCTCGTCCCCAGGCAGTGACCTGGGAAACACTGCTTTTCGGCTTGGCAGGGAGTCTGGCCGAAACGCTCCCACAACAAGGAGACTTTGCTGCACCTCTGCAAGTCGGGGGTCTCTTTTGTCAAAGGGGACACAAGACAGAAAACAAAACTGCTGTCAAAAAAAGCCCAGCTTTACTCAGCACGTGAGCCTTTTTCCTGCGGTCTCTGGGGTGGTTCCCTCTCGTGCAGCACAAAATACTTGCGAAACCTGCATCCCTGTCACGGATAGCCCTTGCCAATGAGTTACTGAGCCTGCAAAGTACTGCACTTCCTCCTTCTACAGCCCTCTGGGGAGCAGAAGTGGAGGAGGGTGGACCTCTCTTGGGAGGCAGTGCTGGCCATGGGAGCGCACGGGCCACTGGGCAGACTGGGGGATACGGGGTGCTCGGCCCAGGAGGAGGAGTGCTGGCAGGAGGTGCTCGTTTGATAGGGAAACTGTCACCTGGCTGTGCCCCGTGAGCACCCCACTGTGTGTCCTCACCCTGCACCCGCACACAGCTGAGCTCTACACGGGGTCTGGCTCTCCAAGACACTTTTCTGCCTGGTCCATCCCCTCCCCAGCTCTCCCCACCTCCCCTGCTCTCTCCCCAGCCCAGCCAAGACCAGCAGAGCCCCCCAGTCTGGGCTGGCCCCACAGTATTGCCCACCACAGGGTGATGCAGAGCTCTGGGCGCTCACCCCACAGTCACAGCCCCTCCGAAGAGCACAGCAGGTCCTGGGGAGGAAAAAGAGGTCTCAGCCTGGTCATCAGCGCCAGGGCCGAGTCCTAGCAGCAGCCTCAGGAGACAGAGGCCAGTGCTTTGCTCATGTCCATGTCCCCAGAGAGCCTTTCCCCAGGGAACTGTGTCCGTGCTGGACTGGCCGGCTGCTCCGGCCCCAGCCCTATGCTCCCCACAAGACCCTGAGTTGGTGGTGCTGCTCTGCAGGGCAAGTGGGCTGTGGTGCCCAAAAGCCACAGGGAGACAGTCCCAGGCAAGTCCTGTTGATCTGTCATCATTACCATTGGAACTGGGCACCCACACTTACAAGGCTCAGGACAGACCCATTCCCCAGCGCGTCGCCCCATGCCATCCACCCCCGAGGCCATGAAGAACCCCAGCACATAATCATGGCCTCACGGCTGCAATCTCTTCGGCCTCTTCCTGACCTCGGCTTTGGAAGAAGAGCCCAAACTCCAGACACAGGAACTGAGAAAATCCCCTTCTATTAGAAAGACCCACGTGGCATAGGAGACAAACTGTGCCACTATTTCAGACACACGTACAAAGGCCTCTGGGTCAGACAGGCTGGGTTCGTGCCTCGAGACAAGGGGAGTGGATGTAGACACTCCTGGGCAAACAGGACTATCACAGATAAAATGCCCAAAGCGCAGCAAGTTCTCGACATGAATTCAAAATCAGTTTTGAAGAGACACGGGCTGTTTATCACTGCTGAAAGACAAGCGATTGAAGAAGCTTCTTCAGTGCGTCATTGAGCTCCTGGCTCCTCATGCTGTAGATGAGGGGGTTCACTGCTGGAGGAGCCACCGAGTACCAACTTGCCACCACCAGATCTAGAGATAGACCGGAGATGGAGGGGGGCTTCAGGTGGGCAAGAACTGAGGTGCTGACAAACAGGGAGACCACGGCCAGGTGAGGGAGGCACGTGGAAAAGGCTTTGTGCTGTCCCTGATCAGAGGGGATCCTCAGCACAGCCCTGAAGAGCTGCACATAGGACACCACAGTGAACACAAACCAAAGAATAAAGAGGCACTAACCACAGGAAGCCCAAATTCCCTAAGGTAGGACTCTGAGCAGGAGAGCTTGAGGATCTGGGGGATTTCACAGAAGAACTGGTTTATGGCATTGCCCTGGCAGAGGGGTAGTGAAAATGTAATGGCCGTGTGCAGGAGAGCATGGAGAAACCCACCGCCCCAGGCAGCTGCTGCCGTGTGGACACAAGCTCTGCTGCCCAGGAGGGTCCTGTAGTGCAGGGGTTTGCAGATGGCAGCGTAGTGGTCATAGGCCATGATGGTGAGAAGAGAAAATTCTGCTACAATCAAGAAAAGAAAGATACCTGTTCAGCACATCCTGGGTAGGAGATGGCCCTGGTGTCCCAAAAGGAATTGGCCATGGCTTTGGGGACAGTGGCGGAAATGGAGCCCAGGTCAAGGAGGGAGAGGTTGAGGAGGAAGAAGTACATGGGGGTGTGGAGGCGGTGGTCACAGGCTACGGTGGTGATGATGAGGCCGTTTCCCAGGAGGGCAGCCAGGTAGATGCCCAGGAAGAGCCAGAAGTGCAAGAGCTGCAGCTCCCGCATGTCAGCCAGAAGGAGGAACTCAGTGACGGAGCTGCTGTTGGGCTTTTGTTCATTCTGGGCCTGGGGACCTGTTCATGGAGGAATAAGCAGTGAGTTGTTAGGGTAGACTTCTCTGAGCAAAGCCTACTCCATTTCTCAAAGAACTCCCCCCAAATTGCCTCGTCTCTTTCGGGAAACCTTTGGCTCATTAATTCTGATAGGCAATGTGAGGATGAACATGAGGCAACTTACAATATTGTGAGTGGAGACCTCGTAAATACAGCTGATGGAAGAGAAAGAGAGAGACTGAGCTCTCCCCGTGGCACATGACTCCAGCTGCTCAAATGAGTAACTCTAAAGGCTGCCCTGAACGTAATGAGTGGGGACAGATTCAGTTGCCCTAATCCGGGCCTCCACTGTCATTTCAGTTGGCCAAAGAAAATTCCCAGCAACCTCTAAGAGATATTGGCCTACCTCTATGAACTGCTCCATCAGCGCTTGCAGTTACCTGCACGTATCTTCGGTCACCCCTGACACCTTAAATGTCACCAGACGTTGTGTCTGAACAGCCCAACCCTGCACTCCATCCCCATTAACTGGCAAGGGAACCGAGACAAGGAGCTCACCTGCAGGTGACTGTTTTTGTGAACGCCTGAAGACCTGATGCAAGAGGAATCCCACCTCCTGTGGGTTTGTGTTCTGCATGGGAGGGAGATAAGCCCACTTTTAGCCCCAGGGACGCAAACCCACAAATGAGATTTGTCTTTTGACCCATCTGCATCTCTTCCCTCAGAAGGGGTAAAGGTGATCCCTCCTTGTCACCGTCCTGTTGTCCTGTCAAATGATGAGACAAGGAAAGGTGATTCTCATGCCCAAGTCTTTTCCTCACAGGAAAAATGACAGTGCTGGGAATAAATGTCTCTGCCCAGCTGATGGAGGGAACATCAGGGATTGCTTCAGCCTGCTTCCCCTGGAGCCCCAGGGACACCTGGAGGGAGCCCAGAGGGAGCAGAAAAGGTTCTTCTTTGGGCTGTTCCTCTGCTGCTGAGCTGGGCCGCGCTCCTGGGATGGAGGGAGCTCATGGAAAACAGGCAGCGCCGCAGAGAGACAGCTCTGCCCAGGAGCAGCTCCTCTGCCAAGCGCAGCAGGGCTGAGGGCACTGCCTGCAGGCACCAGAGTGGAGAGGAGTGAGGCAGAGAGAGGTTAAAGGCAGTGTGGAAAGGGAGCATGCTGAGAGCTGACTGGGGGAGAAATCTTTATGCTGTAGGTCTCTGGGTGCAGGGCAATGCAGCTTCAGTTTCTGCAGGGATCTCCTAAAGCTGGCACATCCCACAGCTTATGGGATCTGTAAGTGCAACTCTCACAGTTTTGCTGTTTTAGAGGAGGAGGACGTGCTGCAGATTCCACATTCACTGCACCATCAAAACAACAGAACATGACGGCTGCCTTCTCCTAATGGCTGGTATGCAAAGAGAGATCTGCACCTGTGGTGCCCAGGGATGTCCTTTCAAGCAGGGTCCCTGCACCCCAGGGCTCTGTGTGCCGGGGCAGGGACTCTGCCGCCTGCCAGGGTCAGCTCTCAGCCTGCCCGGGGAGCTCCCCATGGAGCTGTGGGGAGAAGCTGTGGGTGGAAGGAGTGACCCCCGGCAGGGCAGTGTCCTTCTGCTGTTGAGAGGGTGCTGCGTGGGTCAGGGCTGCTCACAGCTCCAGACCAGCCCCAGAATATTTCCGAGGAGGTGCTTGAAGGAGAAAATCAAGGCAGGGATTACGATAAAGATAAGAAGCTTTCCTGAGTCTGTCTTTATCGTTTCCTACTGCAGGAAGGGACAGGTGGTGGGAAGGTACGGCAGGGTGGAGGGAGAGAGAGAAGGGTAAATGCGAAAGGAGCTTTCAAATTTAAACAAGTCACTGGGACTCCTGAACTGCAACTCTTGAGTCATCAGCAGATTTGCCAGAAGCCTCGTAATGTGCCTTCAGCCACTCCTCTGCCCACGGACAGCACCAGCATCACCTTTGCTGGACCCATCAGGGTTGTTCTGACCTGCTTTGTTCCACCTGCAAACGGGAACATTCACCCAGCCAGTGCCCTGCCAACAGGCAGGTTTCTGTGGGGCCAAGGTGAGCGCTCAGAGATTGGGGTGGGGTCTGTGAGCACTCACAGGGAAAAGACATGGGAAAGGGAAATACCTCCCAGGAGGAAAATCTCCGGGAGGCAGAGATATGATCAGGGAACGAGAGGAAAGAAAACCCAGACATGTTGTGGGAGGGAGAATTCAGAAAGCCCTGTGCAATGCCCTCCAATGCAGACCTGTTCATCTAAGCAAGCCCCCTCGACTCCTCTCCCACCCAGCAAAGCCTCAGCCCTCAGCAGTGTGGAACCCACAGCGCGAGACACCTCCTCTGCAGCCAGGGCTCCAGCAGAGCCCTGGTGCAGCTCCCCAGCATCGCGCCAGTTCCCTCTGGAGAGCACGGGGGCCGAGAGCAACGGCCTGGCAGCGTTGGTGTCTGGGATGTGGTGTGCACATCTCCGTAAAGGTACTGCTGTCCTGAGTGCCCGGCTGCCTCTCCCCTGACCTCTTTAAGCTCACCGTATTTTTCCTTGTTCCTCTACTGGTCTGTGTTACTGCTATTGGTACCTTGTTCTGGCTGTCCCACTCTCTGGGGAGGCTGAGTTTGAGCTGCAGAGTCACACACTGGTCTTGTGTGTTCTTTCACGCGGTTGTGCCCATGGAAACAAGCACCCAGGTTTCCTCACACATGTGGAGATGTGGTCAATGCAGTCTGTGGGGCTGGGATATGAGCTGACTCGTAATGAGAAGTCATCGTAAGGACAACTGGATTCCTCCCTGAGGTGTCCTTCCAAGCTGTGAGCTGCCCTCAGGGGTTCAAAGATTTTGGTATTAATAATGGTTGTGATGTTAGCATTTGTATGTCTGTATGTGCTCATAACATGTACTGTGAAGATACGTGTATCACTTGCCAGTAGGAGCACCTAGAAAATGGGACTTTTATGAAGAATTTAAAATAAGTCCCAAAGAGGAGGAAATTGATACCGGTAATCCATAAATGGTTAAACTGTAGAGAATGTTCCTTCAGAGAAGAAATGTAGCTATTTTAGTAACCATCCCAAATCCTTTCAAGGACTTAGTAAGATAAGACAGGATGTATGTGGCCTAAGACAGGGATGTAATAAATATGGACATTGTCTGACAAACAGATGGTAGCAGGTTAGCTTTAATGATCAATTAAGCAGTTAGAATGTTTTGCCAATGTGAAAAGTGAGCCAAAGGCCAGATGAAGACTGAGGAAGAAACGACCCTCACTCAAAACGAGGACCACCAGAAGGCACGACGACGCATGCCCAAAAGCTGCTTGTAATATGCAAATGAATTCTCAGAAATGTAATTAATATGCTAATGTTTTCTTGGCGTGACATTGAGTATGTAGGCCTGTTGTGTATAAATTTGGTTTGACAACAAGCATTCGGGGTGCACAACAGGAGGAGCTATGCCCTGTGCACCCAGCGCTGCAACAAAGAATGCCTGCTTTCTAAAACTTCAAATCGAGTCTTTATGAAGTTTTACCTGCCGGTTTGCGGTAACACAATTCCCATCAGCAAGAGACAGTTATTTTACTGGGGTTGCCAGTGATCCCTGCAGTCGCGTTGTCTCCTCCCTACTGCCTGGGGCCCAGGGCAGCCGCTGAGGCGGTGGGGAACGTGGGGTGCAGGGAGAGGACACGCCTCTGAGCGGGGGCCTCCAGCCCTGGCTTGAGCGGACTGCGCAGCCCCGATCTTCAGGTGTGCTGGGTGCCCCAGGGCTATTCCCCATTCCCCTCCCTGCTCCAGGGAGCACCCAGACCAGGCTGCTGGGCCAGGAGAGCTCCCCCCACACCGGTCCCCCTGCACGGCCCCTGCCCTCGGGGAATCCCCAGGGATGGGTTGGAAAGAGCTATGCCCCTCTCTGGCAGGCTCAGCCGGCCATTTGCTTCAGCGGCCAGGGCGGCAGCATGGCTGGAAGACGAGGCCGACCCATCGCCCTCTCCCACATCTCCTCCTCGCTTATCCCCCCTTCAACCGGGCACAGACCCCCCGGGAGCTGGTACAACGACCCTCTGGCCGCCACCGTTACCCCTCAGGCCACCCCTGCGTGCCCCCCCTTCTGCCCCGCCCACCCGCAGCAAACCCCGCCTCCCATTGGCTCACCCACCGCCCTCATCCCACCCATGGCCCCCTCTTCGTGCCACCATTGGGCCAGCGGCTGCACTCGCCCCGCCCCCTCGCTCCTGCAAAAGCTCCCCTCAGGTGGAGAAAAAAGCTGGAGAAGTGCCCCCCCCTTTCCCCTCAGGGCCACAAAATGGCCGCCCCATGTGGTTTCACCCGGTAAAAAAAAAGATAAAAAACACCCCCAAACCACCCAAAATATCCGGTTTTACCAAAAGAAAGGGATTTAAAGCACCTGTGCTGACCCCGGCCGGCCCTCGTAATGCGCTGCCAGAGCCCTTCCCTTGGGGGGGGGGGGAGGGGGGAGAGAAAAGACAAAATGGCAGCTGCGGCTCAGGGGGCAAACTCCCATCAGCCAGGCCCTGGGGTATGGGATGAGGGGGAAACCTGCGTCCCACAACCCCAGGAAGGATTTCACCACCTGCTTGTGCAGCCAAAGACGCTGTGAGGGGGAAGGCGGACAACTTAGGATGGACACCATTCTATTTTGGGGGTGTAAAATGGATTTTGGGGAGCAGTGGGACCCCAGGGTGCAGCGGTGGGGGTCTGAGGTGCTCTGCAGGTTATGGGGGGGGCTTATTTGGTGTCGGGGGGGGACATGGAGTGCCCTATAGGGGATGGGGAACACTGCGAGGTGGAAATGGTGTGCCCTGAGTAATCAGGGGTGCCCTAAGCGATGGTTGCTGCCCTGAGTAATGGGGGTGCACCCTCCTCTCTGACTGCCCGCACCCCCCACCAGCTGAGCCCCCCTACTGTTATAATTGAATTTAAACCAATCAAGTCCGAAATGGATTCTCTAAATATTTATTAAGGTAGGAAAGCAAAAGCAGCGCTGGGCGGCCGGGGAGTCGCAGCTCCACCAAGGGCTCGCAAATTCAAGCAAGCTGAACAGTCCCTTTTATCTCTCCTGGATTCAGCTGCAACATCCTTTGCTTCTTCCGTAGTCGTGGTTTTCTTCGAACTTGTACTTGCTTCAGGCGACTTTACAATACTAGCTTATGCAATTGAGATTTACACAGAGATAGAGGTTGTCATGGTATCTTAGCTCTTATCTTCACAATGCCTAAACTATAGGAACAGAACATTGTAGTTTTTCTTGGTATACAGGACGTTCCTACATCAGCTATAGCAAGGCTTAAGCTATTTCCTCTTCTATTGGTTTGGTTAACATTTTACCTCTAGTTACATTGTGGTTTAACATCTGCTCAAGATATCATTATAGCTAGACTTTTCTGAGACGCCTCCGTGTCTGGTATGGCAAGATGGTTCTTGAGTCACTGATCAGATAGCAAATTACCTCCAATTACTTATTACAATTCCCCCCTTTTCTTTTATCTATAAATAATTTGCTGATCGAACCTGGACAATATTTCACAAGCCACGTCTACCTCAGGATTTTCTAATTCAGATTGCTTCATTACCATTAATTGCACTGTCTCCAACCTGTTTTTAACAAAAGCTACAAATTTGTTAATAACACAAGGCCCAAAGGTTAGAGTTAGCAATAGCATTATGAGGGGCCCTGCCAGGGTGGAGATTAGGGTAGTTAACCATGGTGACTGGTTGAACCATGATTCAATGCAATGATACTGAAAAGAGGTATTGTCTTGGAGAATATGAGGAGAGGTGGGTAGGTGTGGAATCTCTCGGGTAGCAGGTAGCACTTGGTAAAACTTGCTCTTAACATCACAGCGCTTAAGTAATATCTGTTTTGTTTTGACCCAGGGTAAGTTTGCCTCTAGACGTTGTTTTAAAAACGGAGGGAGGCATCCCTTGTTTTAGTGTATTTAGAGACATTGTGTGATCTTTTTGGTACCGAAATGGGTGCTGCTGCTTCCCACGAGACACCCCCTTGCTCTCCTCTAGAATGCATCCTGAAAATTTGGAATAAATTTGGAGGGGATCCCATGACTAAAATTAAATTAGTAACATATTGCAATCAATGGTAGCCACAGTATAAATTGGAAGAGGGTGAAAATTGGCCTGAAATCGGATCTTTAAAATGCAATACTATATTGCAATCGATGTTGTTTTGCCAGAGAACTGAAAAATGGGATGAAATACCTTATGTGGATGTGTTCTTTGCTTTAAGAAATGATTGGGATCTACACGTGCAGTTTTCCCAAGCATTAGAAGTTAGTCCTGTGTCGCTCAAAGAAGGAAAAGGAGGCTGAGAGGAGACCACCTCGTTCTCTACAGCTCCCTCAAAGGAGGGTGTAGCCAGGGGGGGGGTCGGTCTCCTCTCCCGAGGAACAGGACAAAAGGAAACAGCCCTAAGTTGCGCCAGGGGAGGCTTAAATTGGATATTAGGAAAAATTTTTACACGGAAGGGGTTATTAAGATAGCATTGGAACAGGCTGCACAAGGAAGTGGTGGAGTCACCATCCCTGGAGGTATTGAAAAGCCGGGTAGACACAGAGCTTAGAGATACGGTTTTGTGGTGGTTTTTGCCAGTGTTAGGTTGATGGTTGGACTCGATGAACTGAAAGGTCCCTTCCAACCCGGGCAATTCTATGAACCCTATCGACCTCAGTCTAGTGGGAAAGTGGAAAGGACGAATCACACGCTTAAAACACAACTGAGCAAAATGTGTCAGGAAACCCCTATGAACTGGACTCAAGCTTTCCCTCTGGCTTTAGTAAGAATGAGGGTTCAGCCCAGGGGCAGACAACGTCATCTCATGGATGGAAGGCCATACCAGACGCCTGGATTACCGGGGGAAATGAGGATACAGGGAGAAATGGACGTTTGGAACTGGGGCCAGAAGATTTTACCCCCAAACTGGACAGGATCTTGCACTTTGGGGGCACTAGTTCCTAACGTAACTGTAGTAAAAAGGGTCATGAAGGTGCCACAAATTAGATCTTATGTAAAAACTATATTATAACGAATATTACTAACTTACGTAAAAACTTGTATCGAAATGAATGATCTTCCTGCTACCACCTGTTTGTCAAACAAAGTCCGTATTTATTGCATCCTTGTCTTAGGCCACCGTGTTCTCAAGGCCACATACATCCTTTCTTATCTTACTAAGTCCTTGAAACCATTTAGGATGGTTCCTAAAATAGCTACATTTCTTCTCTAAAAGAACATTCCCTACACTTTAACCATTGACGGAAGTCTGCTTTAGGTATTAATGAGGGCGCTGGGCTTGGGGGGCAGAAGGGGGGGCTCACTTTCTGCGGGGGCTGGAGGGCGCTGGGCTGGTCCCCAAGGGCCGGCTGGCCGAGGTGGGCAGGGGGGGAGGCGGGGGTGGGGGCGGGAAGGCTGGGCGGCTGTCCGGGCTGGCGGGGGCTGCTTCCTGGCTCTCCGTGGCCGCTTTTCCAGGCGCAGGCGACGGCTGCTGGTGTTGGGTCCGGCTCCCAGAGGTGCTGGCACGGGCGGTGCGGCTGTCTGGGTGCGAGGGGTGGCTGTGGGAGCTGCGCTGGGCTCCTGAAGCTTTGGCCAGGCGCCTGTGGAGAGAGGAGGCTGCTGAGGCCCCGGCGCGGCTGCGGTGCCGGGCGGGTGCGAGGGTGCGGGACCGCGCTGGGCGCCCCGGGGGGTGTGGGCACCCGGCTGCACGCGGGGAGCTCCGTGCAGAAAACGGGGCTCCACGCACCCCTGGGCTGGGGCTCTGCTCGCCGGCCCACGGCTCCTCTCCTCTCCGCCCTGACCATCCTGACTCGGCTGCTCTGCACGTGCTGGGGAGGAGAGCGAGGGGACCAGAGCTGGGCACAGCACTGCAGGGCCAGGAGAGCCTCCTGCTCTCCTTTCTCAGCGTGCCTGGCAAAGACCAGCACTCGGCTCCCCTGCCCAGCCCTGGCCAGACAGGGGGACAGCCCTCGGCTCCCTGTTTGCTGAGGTGCTCTCCATCCCCTCTTCAGAGGAGGGATCTGAAGAGATACACACCGCTGCAGGGACAAGAGCCCTGCCGCTGCTGAGAACACGCACGCTGGCAGTGTTGGGGTGCAGATGGGACAGACATCTCGTTCTCCAAAGCGAGGCCCATAGCTGGGAAGGTTCCTCGCCACGCTCTGCGTTGCTGGGACACCTTGGCCAAAGGGAGTGTCTGGGACTGATGGCATCACCTGACAGAGCGTGGCCAAGGACCTAACTCGGCACTCCAGAATACCCGACCTCTACATGCTTCACGGCTAAGAGCAGCCACCCAATACAGGTGTTTGGCACCTCCTCCCCGCAACAACTTACTTTTTTCTCTGCCTCCACAGGCAGATCCCACCACACAATCCCATCCCAAACAGCACGGAGCCTAAGATCGCCATGGCGCCTTCTGTGCAATACTTCCGGAAATCTTTAGGTTCCACGGCATTTAGGTTTCTCGTGCCATCCACACCTGGAGGAACAGTTCTGTAGGTTAGTGTGTCCTGCGCGCTACTGCTGATCTCACAGGAGGTCCCACATGGCCAGCAAATGTTCTCTCTCACTTTGTTAGCATCTCCGAGCGAGGGAACACCCTGGGGCTGCCACGTTTCCGTGGTTTTGGTAGAAGCAAAGGGAACTCCCAAAGCCATCGCAGATCAATGCACTCTGGAGCCTCTTTCTCCTCCCACCCCCAGCTCTCCCTCCCCAGCCCGGGACCCCCACCCGCAAGGGACGGACAGAGTCAGGCCCTCTCGGGAGACACCCCAAACTCTCTCTCCCTCTTTGCCTTTTCTCCAGCGTGGGCACAGCTTGCGTGCCCCTCATTTTCAGGACTTGCCTCCCACTTCTGGTCCCCTGCAAGACTGCTCAGTACCTGCACTCAGTGGAAAAAAGTCATCTGTCTGGGCGTGGCGGGCTTCCCCGGGCTCGGACCGCACTGCCAAAAAACAGAGGAAGGGAAAGCCTCAGCGTGGCTCAGGCACAGAAGGTGCAGAAGGACGGTGCGGGGTCCCTCTACGCCGTGCCCCATCTGTCAGTGCATCCTTTTGGACCCCAGTTCACAGGAGGGATCCCCTGCTGTTGTGCCTCGGGGGACTCACGGTCAGCTCTGGGATGCAGGTGTTGCGGGATGTACGTTCCATTTAAAGTCCTGTTTCCCATCATCTGCTGAGCGTGGTTCAGGCGGCCTCGTTCCCAAAAGGGCAAAGTCCTGAAACTCTGGTGAACTGGCTGTGGTGGGCGGTGAGCATCTCCCCACATCCACAGCGGGTTACGCGTGAGCGTCTCTCTGGCACACTGCTGGCCATCACCTCCACAGACCAGAGGGGACAGTCATCCTCAGAGAGCCGTTCTCCGTACTAATTGTGCTCTGTGCTAACTCGGTACCATTGCTTTGTGCTAATAGTTTGGCTGCTGACACCCCGTGCAGTAGAGGCACCAGGGGAAGAGCCTGCAGACACCCAGTGATTGCGATTCAGGAGGCTGGATGACCGCGGGACAGCAATTACCTGGCACGTCTGTTGATTCAGTTGCCCTCGTTTCTTCATCAGAGACGGGCACTGCCTGACCGCCTCCTTCCTGAAGCACCTTCTCGTCCGTCACTGTCGAGAGAAAGAAGGTCGGTTTAATTAGAAGTTAACGGTTCCTCGTCAGGAACACGGTATCTTCAGGAGGCAATACTTCTCAAAAGACATGAATAACGCTTAAAAACAAAGCCTGGCAATTTGGGGGTGCGCCTGGTCACTGCTCCAAACATGTCCTTCATGGAGAAAAATTTAAGCGCTAGACACTTTTCAGTTTACCAGTGCACACAAGAGCCCTCAACCCCCCAAAAGAAGTGGGAAACCACACCCAAGTTACCTAAAATGCAATTGGGAGCAGAAAGCAACCCCCTCCCCCCCTCCACCCCGAGATGGACTTCACAGCCCTTCATTTGAGCTGCCTTCATGTTAAGTGTCCGGCCTCAAGCTGGGTGTCCAGCTTTCACCTGTCCCTGACCGTAAGGTGTCACCCAGAGTCCTCAGACATCAAGGAGGACAACGGGGCTGGAGCAGGCTGTGAAGCTGGGGCTGCTCCCGTCCTGGCCAGGGCATGTCTGCAGCCCAGACAAAGTCTGCCGGTCCCAGCGACCCCAAGCTGCCCGCTCATCCTCTTGGCCGCCCAAGGGCACCCTCCCCTCTGGCGACTGGCAGGGTGCTGGCCCTCTCACGGCTTCTCTGCAATCAGCTCCTCGGCAAGTGCCTCACGCACTCAAGGCGTGAGCACCGCCGGCTCCTGCCAGCTGGACACCAACGTCTGCCCAGAACAGCTCTGAGGAGTAAGGCTCTAACTGGGGCAGCAGCTCTCCCGGGGACTCAGCTTGGAGCACAACTGGCAGCAGGGACTCTGGACCGTCTCTGTCTGCAGCTCGCCAGTGCCTGCAAGGCGTGAAACGGAGCGTCACCGCGGGGAGGCTCCGATCCATCCCTTCCTGCTGTGGAGGCTATGGCTTGTGCATACAGGCATCTAAAACCTCAGCTTCCCCAGCCTTCTGGTTAAGAGTGATATATGCCCACCATGTACTGCCTTCTGCAATTCCTTCAGCAGCTCCTTTAGGAATTCTGACGACCGATGAGAAGACTTTCTTCTTTCAGCTTTATTCTTTGCTCTTTGAGGACCTTAACGGAAAGCAGCAAGTTAAATTTCTCACAAATCAAATACTGAAAACGAGCGCTTCATCTGGGAAGTCAGTCAAAACTGACTACTCGCCCCTGCGACGCCAGGGGAGCTTCAGCTGAGAAGCTGGAGAAGCCCTCTCTGTACCCACGTCTGCAACCAAAGACCCACGAGAAGTTTCCATCATGCCTTGGCATATACACCCCCATAACTGAACAGCAGAACACGTCAGGGGACCACGTAATGGCAGGGCACGCAGGATGCAGGCCTGTGTTCTGTAGAATATAGACCCGCAAGAGATGCCTCGCTCCCATCCGGGCTTTGAGCTGGACCTAAAAAGCCACGATGTACCCATGCCATCTCCCTGAGCGTCAGCCCGGGAAGCTGGGTATCCATGGCCTCCAGCCACGTCTGGAAACAATCAGAACAGAGCAGCTCCCGTGAAATATTTCAAGAGGCTTCCTCCGATCTGAACGGCAGCGACTGCAGTTCCGACACGGGCTTGACCCGTGGCACGCGTCTGTCCCTTCCACGCAGGAGAATCATGCACAGTCACTGTGCACCTGGACCATGCCCGTCTAAACCAAAGCATGCCCGGAGCTGTTGGGAGAAAGGACTCCCTGGAGCTCACACCAGCTCCAAACTCAATCCCAACAAGCCCGCTGGCTTCGCAGCAGGCACTGGGAGCAGCGCAGGGTTGGAGAGGCTGGGAAAGAACTCTTTGCAAGGCAGAGTGACCCGGGGCACATCACTGAGCCTGACCCGCTCCCTCTCGGCTCTTCTGCATGCCTGGGCATCGGCCAAGAAAATACCAAGTCACACTTGCCATCAACAGACTATTAAAACCGAAATGCTCACTCATTCAAGCGACAAACCTGTGGGATCGCCCTGAGGCTCCTGCACAAGATGCGGCCGAGAAGTCGGGTGGCCGTCGGCTACAGCTGTAATGAAGCACGTTTCCATTAGATGTTGTGATCTACTTCTTTCTCAGTGACCTGCAGTGACTGGAGGGGGTCAGGTCATGACGTGGGACCCAGACGTGGGTGGAGATTTCCAAAGCTGCAGAGGGGCCTGGCTGACCTGTTGGCTGGCGCCTGGGGCTCTCAAAATACTGTTTCCAGGCCAAGTGCACGTCCATCCTCAAGAATGGGATGGACAAACGTATGGCCCCTCGGGGAACCCTCCTGGGAGATCTCTACTGTGCACAAAGAAGCCCATGGGAAGCACCAGGGGAAACAATGACCATTCACACCTCTCGTGGAGAAGAGCCCACTGGCCAGTGGGAGCCTGCACCGGTGTGTCCACGTCTGCTCCCAGGCTGTGGGCCGGGGCTCTGTGTCCCATGGGGCCTGGATTCGCCCCAGGAGAGCACTGCAGGGCTCGAGCAGACACCTCCCACGGACACACGTCCCCGAGGCTGAAGGCCGAGATCCAGCCGGGGAGCAGCAGAGCCATGGCCCGGGGCACGGCTGTGACCAGCCCGGGGAAGAAGCTCCTGTGGTGCCGCTCCGGCCCAGACCTGCAGGGTGAGGGAAGGCTGCTCCGGGGCAGGGAGGCACACGGACGGCTTTAGGGACGGTTTCTCGCCCCGTGGCGCTGCTCCCGGCCCCACTGTTTGCCTGGAAAATGCCCCCACAGCAGCCACGGCCCCCTCCACCGCCCCGTGAGGCATCTGCCTCCCGGCACCCGCAGAGCTGGCCATGGCTCACCCGGCTCCGCCGCTCTCCTGGCCCTGCCCCACCACGACCCCAGCCCCGCTGTCACCCCGAGGTGCGGTGGGTGCTGCGCCACGCTGCCAGGGCTGGGTGATGGCCTGCCCACCTACCTAATTCCCGTGCTATCCACGGAGCAGCCCAGGCCTCTTGGGCTGGCAGGAGCACCAGGAGGAGGATAAGGAGGCGGGAGGGGGTCACCGCCCCCTGCACCTGCACCATGCTGCTGCCTATGCTGCGCTGCTGCTGGCTCTGCTGCTGCCGCTGGCACTACTGCCGCTGCTGCTGCTGGCGCTGCTGCTGCTGGCACTGCCGGCACTGCTGCGACTGCTGCTGCCGCTGCTGCCGCTGCTGGCACTGCTGCAACTGCTGCTGCCGCTGCTGGCACTGCCGCAGCGCTGCCCGCGGCACAGCAGTGCACACCAGGACACCTCCCAACGTCTCTCTGTGACCTCACAGCGCGGCTCTGTGACCTCACAGCGGCCTCCCCACCGCAGCCACGCCCCTGGGCACCGCCCCTCCTCCAAGCCCCGCCCCCTGCGGCACCGGCTGTGACACCCGCGGGGACCCAGCACAGCAAAACTGAGCGACCCAGGCTCGTCCCCAGGCAGTGACCTGGGAAACACTGCTTTTCGGCTTGGCAGGGAGTCTGGCCGAAACGCTCCCACAACAAGGAGACTTTGCTGCACCTCTGCAAGTCGGGGGTCTCTTTTGTCAAAGGGGACACAAGACAGAAAACAAAACTGCTGTCAAAAAAAGCCCAGCTTTACTCAGCACGTGAGCCTTTTTCCTGCGGTCTCTGGGGTGGTTCCCTCTCGTGCAGCACAAAATACTTGCGAAACCTGCATCCCTGTCACGGATAGCCCTTGCCAATGAGTTACTGAGCCTGCAAAGTACTGCACTTCCTCCTTCTACAGCCCTCTGGGGAGCAGAAGTGGAGGAGGGTGGACCTCTCTTGGGAGGCAGTGCTGGCCATGGGAGCGCACGGGCCACTGGGCAGACTGGGGGATACGGGGTGCTCGGCCCAGGAGGAGGAGTGCTGGCAGGAGGTGCTCGTTTGATAGGGAAACTGTCACCTGGCTGTGCCCCGTGAGCACCCCACTGTGTGTCCTCACCCTGCACCCGCACACAGCTGAGCTCTACACGGGGTCTGGCTCTCCAAGACACTTTTCTGCCTGGTCCATCCCCTCCCCAGCTCTCCCCACCTCCCCTGCTCTCTCCCCAGCCCAGCCAAGACCAGCAGAGCCCCCCAGTCTGGGCTGGCCCCACAGTATTGCCCACCACAGGGTGATGCAGAGCTCTGGGCGCTCACCCCACAGTCACAGCCCCTCCGAAGAGCACAGCAGGTCCTGGGGAGGAAAAAGAGGTCTCAGCCTGGTCATCAGCGCCAGGGCCGAGTCCTAGCAGCAGCCTCAGGAGACAGAGGCCAGTGCTTTGCTCATGTCCATGTCCCCAGAGAGCCTTTCCCCAGGGAACTGTGTCCGTGCTGGACTGGCCGGCTGCTCCGGCCCCAGCCCTATGCTCCCCACAAGACCCTGAGTTGGTGGTGCTGCTCTGCAGGGCAAGTGGGCTGTGGTGCCCAAAAGCCACAGGGAGACAGTCCCAGGCAAGTCCTGTTGATCTGTCATCATTACCATTGGAACTGGGCACCCACACTTACAAGGCTCAGGACAGACCCATTCCCCAGCGCGTCGCCCCATGCCATCCACCCCCGAGGCCATGAAGAACCCCAGCACATAATCATGGCCTCACGGCTGCAATCTCTTCGGCCTCTTCCTGACCTCGGCTTTGGAAGAAGAGCCCAAACTCCAGACACAGGAACTGAGAAAATCCCCTTCTATTAGAAAGACCCACGTGGCATAGGAGACAAACTGTGCCACTATTTCAGACACACGTACAAAGGCCTCTGGGTCAGACAGGCTGGGTTCGTGCCTCGAGACAAGGGGAGTGGATGTAGACACTCCTGGGCAAACAGGACTATCACAGATAAAATGCCCAAAGCGCAGCAAGTTCTCGACATGAATTCAAAATCAGTTTTGAAGAGACACGGGCTGTTTATCACTGCTGAAAGACAAGCGATTGAAGAAGCTTCTTCAGTGCGTCATTGAGCTCCTGGCTCCTCATGCTGTAGATGAGGGGGTTCACTGCTGGAGGAGCCACCGAGTACCAACTTGCCACCACCAGATCTAGAGATAGACCGGAGATGGAGGGGGGCTTCAGGTGGGCAAGAACTGAGGTGCTGACAAACAGGGAGACCACGGCCAGGTGAGGGAGGCACGTGGAAAAGGCTTTGTGCTGTCCCTGATCAGAGGGGATCCTCAGCACAGCCCTGAAGAGCTGCACATAGGACACCACAGTGAACACAAACCAAAGAATAAAGAGGCACTAACCACAGGAAGCCCAAATTCCCTAAGGTAGGACTCTGAGCAGGAGAGCTTGAGGATCTGGGGGATTTCACAGAAGAACTGGTTTATGGCATTGCCCTGGCAGAGGGGTAGTGAAAATGTAATGGCCGTGTGCAGGAGAGCATGGAGAAACCCACCGCCCCAGGCAGCTGCTGCCGTGTGGACACAAGCTCTGCTGCCCAGGAGGGTCCTGTAGTGCAGGGGTTTGCAGATGGCAGCGTAGTGGTCATAGGCCATGATGGTGAGAAGAGAAAATTCTGCTACAATCAAGAAAAGAAAGATACCTGTTCAGCACATCCTGGGTAGGAGATGGCCCTGGTGTCCCAAAAGGAATTGGCCATGGCTTTGGGGACAGTGGCGGAAATGGAGCCCAGGTCAAGGAGGGAGAGGTTGAGGAGGAAGAAGTACATGGGGGTGTGGAGGCGGTGGTCACAGGCTACGGTGGTGATGATGAGGCCGTTTCCCAGGAGGGCAGCCAGGTAGATGCCCAGGAAGAGCCAGAAGTGCAAGAGCTGCAGCTCCCGCATGTCAGCCAGAAGGAGGAACTCAGTGACGGAGCTGCTGTTGGGCTTTTGTTCATTCTGGGCCTGGGGACCTGTTCATGGAGGAATAAGCAGTGAGTTGTTAGGGTAGACTTCTCTGAGCAAAGCCTACTCCATTTCTCAAAGAACTCCCCCCAAATTGCCTCGTCTCTTTCGGGAAACCTTTGGCTCATTAATTCTGATAGGCAATGTGAGGATGAACATGAGGCAACTTACAATATTGTGAGTGGAGACCTCGTAAATACAGCTGATGGAAGAGAAAGAGAGAGACTGAGCTCTCCCCGTGGCACATGACTCCAGCTGCTCAAATGAGTAACTCTAAAGGCTGCCCTGAACGTAATGAGTGGGGACAGATTCAGTTGCCCTAATCCGGGCCTCCACTGTCATTTCAGTTGGCCAAAGAAAATTCCCAGCAACCTCTAAGAGATATTGGCCTACCTCTATGAACTGCTCCATCAGCGCTTGCAGTTACCTGCACGTATCTTCGGTCACCCCTGACACCTTAAATGTCACCAGACGTTGTGTCTGAACAGCCCAACCCTGCACTCCATCCCCATTAACTGGCAAGGGAACCGAGACAAGGAGCTCACCTGCAGGTGACTGTTTTTGTGAACGCCTGAAGACCTGATGCAAGAGGAATCCCACCTCCTGTGGGTTTGTGTTCTGCATGGGAGGGAGATAAGCCCACTTTTAGCCCCAGGGACGCAAACCCACAAATGAGATTTGTCTTTTGACCCATCTGCATCTCTTCCCTCAGAAGGGGTAAAGGTGATCCCTCCTTGTCACCGTCCTGTTGTCCTGTCAAATGATGAGACAAGGAAAGGTGATTCTCATGCCCAAGTCTTTTCCTCACAGGAAAAATGACAGTGCTGGGAATAAATGTCTCTGCCCAGCTGATGGAGGGAACATCAGGGATTGCTTCAGCCTGCTTCCCCTGGAGCCCCAGGGACACCTGGAGGGAGCCCAGAGGGAGCAGAAAAGGTTCTTCTTTGGGCTGTTCCTCTGCTGCTGAGCTGGGCCGCGCTCCTGGGATGGAGGGAGCTCATGGAAAACAGGCAGCGCCGCAGAGAGACAGCTCTGCCCAGGAGCAGCTCCTCTGCCAAGCGCAGCAGGGCTGAGGGCACTGCCTGCAGGCACCAGAGTGGAGAGGAGTGAGGCAGAGAGAGGTTAAAGGCAGTGTGGAAAGGGAGCATGCTGAGAGCTGACTGGGGGAGAAATCTTTATGCTGTAGGTCTCTGGGTGCAGGGCAATGCAGCTTCAGTTTCTGCAGGG
This sequence comes from Numenius arquata, assembly GCF_964106895.1. Lineage (NCBI taxonomy): Eukaryota > Metazoa > Chordata > Aves > Charadriiformes > Scolopacidae > Numenius > Numenius arquata. Next base: position 4,113 of record NW_027415785.1, on the reverse strand, counting down.
ATCTCCTAAAGCTGGCACATCCCACAGCTTATGGGATCTGTAAGTGCAACTCTCACAGTTTTGCTGTTTTAGAGGAGGAGGACGTGCTGCAGATTCCACATTCACTGCACCATCAAAACAACAGAACATGACGGCTGCCTTCTCCTAATGGCTGGTATGCAAAGAGAGATCTGCACCTGTGGTGCCCAGGGATGTCCTTTCAAGCAGGGTCCCTGCACCCCAGGGCTCTGTGTGCCGGGGCAGGGACTCTGCCGCCTGCCAGGGTCAGCTCTCAGCCTGCCCGGGGAGCTCCCCATGGAGCTGTGGGGAGAAGCTGTGGGTGGAAGGAGTGACCCCCGGCAGGGCAGTGTCCTTCTGCTGTTGAGAGGGTGCTGCGTGGGTCAGGGCTGCTCACAGCTCCAGACCAGCCCCAGAATATTTCCGAGGAGGTGCTTGAAGGAGAAAATCAAGGCAGGGATTACGATAAAGATAAGAAGCTTTCCTGAGTCTGTCTTTATCGTTTCCTACTGCAGGAAGGGACAGGTGGTGGGAAGGTACGGCAGGGTGGAGGGAGAGAGAGAAGGGTAAATGCGAAAGGAGCTTTCAAATTTAAACAAGTCACTGGGACTCCTGAACTGCAACTCTTGAGTCATCAGCAGATTTGCCAGAAGCCTCGTAATGTGCCTTCAGCCACTCCTCTGCCCACGGACAGCACCAGCATCACCTTTGCTGGACCCATCAGGGTTGTTCTGACCTGCTTTGTTCCACCTGCAAACGGGAACATTCACCCAGCCAGTGCCCTGCCAACAGGCAGGTTTCTGTGGGGCCAAGGTGAGCGCTCAGAGATTGGGGTGGGGTCTGTGAGCACTCACAGGGAAAAGACATGGGAAAGGGAAATACCTCCCAGGAGGAAAATCTCCGGGAGGCAGAGATATGATCAGGGAACGAGAGGAAAGAAAACCCAGACATGTTGTGGGAGGGAGAATTCAGAAAGCCCTGTGCAATGCCCTCCAATGCAGACCTGTTCATCTAAGCAAGCCCCCTCGACTCCTCTCCCACCCAGCAAAGCCTCAGCCCTCAGCAGTGTGGAACCCACAGCGCGAGACACCTCCTCTGCAGCCAGGGCTCCAGCAGAGCCCTGGTGCAGCTCCCCAGCATCGCGCCAGTTCCCTCTGGAGAGCACGGGGGCCGAGAGCAACGGCCTGGCAGCGTTGGTGTCTGGGATGTGGTGTGCACATCTCCGTAAAGGTACTGCTGTCCTGAGTGCCCGGCTGCCTCTCCCCTGACCTCTTTAAGCTCACCGTATTTTTCCTTGTTCCTCTACTGGTCTGTGTTACTGCTATTGGTACCTTGTTCTGGCTGTCCCACTCTCTGGGGAGGCTGAGTTTGAGCTGCAGAGTCACACACTGGTCTTGTGTGTTCTTTCACGCGGTTGTGCCCATGGAAACAAGCACCCAGGTTTCCTCACACATGTGGAGATGTGGTCAATGCAGTCTGTGGGGCTGGGATATGAGCTGACTCGTAATGAGAAGTCATCGTAAGGACAACTGGATTCCTCCCTGAGGTGTCCTTCCAAGCTGTGAGCTGCCCTCAGGGGTTCAAAGATTTTGGTATTAATAATGGTTGTGATGTTAGCATTTGTATGTCTGTATGTGCTCATAACATGTACTGTGAAGATACGTGTATCACTTGCCAGTAGGAGCACCTAGAAAATGGGACTTTTATGAAGAATTTAAAATAAGTCCCAAAGAGGAGGAAATTGATACCGGTAATCCATAAATGGTTAAACTGTAGAGAATGTTCCTTTAGAGAAGAAATGTAGCTATTTTAGTAACCATCCCAAATCCTTTCAAGGACTTAGTAAGATAAGACAGGATGTATGTGGCCTAAGACAGGGATGTAATAAATATGGACATTGTCTGACAAACAGATGGTAGCAGGTTAGCTTTAATGATCAATTAAGCAGTTAGAATGTTTTGCCAATGTGAAAAGTGAGCCAAAGGCCAGATGAAGACTGAGGAAGAAACGACCCTCACTCAAAACGAGGACCACCAGAAGGCACGACGACGCATGCCCAAAAGCTGCTTGTAATATGCAAATGAATTCTCAGAAATGTAATTAATATGCTAATGTTTTCTTGGCGTGACATTGAGTATGTAGGCCTGTTGTGTATAAATTTGGTTTGACAACAAGCATTCGGGGTGCACAACAGGAGGAGCTATGCCCTGTGCACCCAGCGCTGCAACAAAGAATGCCTGCTTTCTAAAACTTCAAATCGAGTCTTTATGAAGTTTTACCTGCCGGTTTGCGGTAACACAATTCCCATCAGCAAGAGACAGTTATTTTACTGGGGTTGCCAGTGATCCCTGCAGTCGCGTTGTCTCCTCCCTACTGCCTGGGGCCCAGGGCAGCCGCTGAGGCGGTGGGGAACGTGGGGTGCAGGGAGAGGACACGCCTCTGAGCGGGGGCCTCCAGCCCTGGCTTGAGCGGACTGCGCAGCCCCGATCTTCAGGTGTGCTGGGTGCCCCAGGGCTATTCCCCATTCCCCTCCCTGCTCCAGGGAGCACCCAGACCAGGCTGCTGGGCCAGGAGAGCTCCCCCCACACCGGTCCCCCTGCACGGCCCCTGCCCTCGGGGAATCCCCAGGGATGGGTTGGAAAGAGCTATGCCCCTCTCTGGCAGGCTCAGCCGGCCATTTGCTTCAGCGGCCAGGGCGGCAGCATGGCTGGAAGACGAGGCCGACCCATCGCCCTCTCCCACATCTCCTCCTCGCTTATCCCCCCTTCAACCGGGCACAGACCCCCCGGGAGCTGGTACAACGACCCTCTGGCCGCCACCGTTACCCCTCAGGCCACCCCTGCGTGCCCCCCCTTCTGCCCCGCCCACCCGCAGCAAACCCCGCCTCCCATTGGCTCACCCACCGCCCTCATCCCACCCATGGCCCCCTCTTCGTGCCACCATTGGGCCAGCGGCTGCACTCGCCCCGCCCCCTCGCTCCTGCAAAAGCTCCCCTCAGGTGGAGAAAAAAGCTGGAGAAGTGCCCCCCCCTTTCCCCTCAGGGCCACAAAATGGCCGCCCCATGTGGTTTCACCCGGTAAAAAAAAAGATAAAAAACACCCCCAAACCACCCAAAATATCCGGTTTTACCAAAAGAAAGGGATTTAAAGCACCTGTGCTGACCCCGGCCGGCCCTCGTAATGCGCTGCCAGAGCCCTTCCCTTGGGGGGGGGGGGAGGGGGGAGAGAAAAGACAAAATGGCAGCTGCGGCTCAGGGGGCAAACTCCCATCAGCCAGGCCCTGGGGTATGGGATGAGGGGGAAACCTGCGTCCCACAACCCCAGGAAGGATTTCACCACCTGCTTGTGCAGCCAAAGACGCTGTGAGGGGGAAGGCGGACAACTTAGGATGGACACCATTCTATTTTGGGGGTGTAAAATGGATTTTGGGGAGCAGTGGGACCCCAGGGTGCAGCGGTGGGGGTCTGAGGTGCTCTGCAGGTTATGGGGGGGGCTTATTTGGTGTCGGGGGGGGACATGGAGTGCCCTATAGGGGATGGGGAACACTGCGAGGTGGAAATGGTGTGCCCTGAGTAATCAGGGGTGCCCTAAGCGATGGTTGCTGCCCTGAGTAATGGGGGTGCACCCTCCTCTCTGACTGCCCGCACCCCCCACCAGCTGAGCCCCCCTACTGTTATAATTGAATTTAAACCAATCAAGTCCGAAATGGATTCTCTAAATATTTATTAAGGTAGGAAAGCAAAAGCAGCGCTGGGCGGCCGGGGAGTCGCAGCTCCACCAAGGGCTCGCAAATTCAAGCAAGCTGAACAGTCCCTTTTATCTCTCCTGGATTCAGCTGCAACATCCTTTGCTTCTTCCGTAGTCGTGGTTTTCTTCGAACTTGTACTTGCTTCAGGCGACTTTACAATACTAGCTTATGCAATTGAGATTTACACAGAGATAGAGGTTGTCATGGTATCTTAGCTCTTATCTTCACAATGCCTAAACTATAGGAACAGAACATTGTAGTTTTTCTTGGTATACAGGACGTTCCTACATCAGCTATAGCAAGGCTTAAGCTATTTCCTCTTCTATTGGTTTGGTTAACATTTTACCTCTAGTTACATTGTGGTTTAAC